>NC_136489.1:65598320-65608320 GCF_053919585.1 Euprymna scolopes | reverse complement strand
TTCAGGGAGAGATAATCCCCAACCCCACCTTCAGGGAGGAGCGTGCCTGGAGGCTTCTCCCCCCCAAGAAAAAAGTCACCTCCTCCTGAACTCTTCGCCCCCCCCACCCGTTGGGGGACACCGGCTCCCTCCTTTGGGAGAAGAAACTGCCAAGCTCCTCCCTTTCGGGTGAGAAAATGCCAGGCTTCCCCTTTTGGTGGGGGGATGGTGGCGTGGCCTTCGTTATAAAGATGGCCGGCCAGCTGAAAAAATGACGTCATCGCCGAAGTCCCAACAAGCAAGATATGTGGCATTCTTAGACTGTCAATAATCAACAGTAATTTTTACAGACAGCGTTACAAAACTTCAAAATTTGATTGAAATAAAGACCACGATGATTTATACTGAAACTCATCTAATATTAATAATAAAAAAATAATAAAAAAACACAAGTTGTTTGTTTAAGTATTATAAGCAATTGAATATTTCGTTGTATTATAGATTTTAAAGATTAGAATGCGTTCTTTAATTACTTATAAATTACATTTTAAAAAAGTGAAGTTGTGACGTCAGAGCAAAGCGAACAGTCAATCTCTCTACTTACTCTCTATATATATCTCGCTATCTCTCTCTTTCTTAAAAATCTAATGAACCTCTCTCTGTGAATGATGTGGCGTGGCTGACACTTGGCTGAGGGAAATGGGACAGAGGTTGGGTGTGAATATCGCCGTAGCGAGCGGAAATACGTCGTCATAGCAACCAGACAGTGAACATTCGTGGCGGGAAACTCGAAGCACGAGGGATTTGAAAATAAATAAAAAGTTGGCGAAAAGAAGCGAGACAGCCCTGTATATAAAACACTTCGCTCCGAGAATCGGACCTAATCGAAGATTGAGATTTGGATCAGTTAAACTGCGGATTATTAGTCAAATACAATCGTATTGTCGATTAACCTCAACATTTAATCTGGCTGAGATTTGAATTAATTAAATTGCGGATTATCATTCCAAATACAATCGTATTATCGATTGAATTCTTCTTTGGAACTAAGATTCGAGGAAGAGATAAACTTTCGCCATCTCAATTTTTTTTTCTTGGATATTGTGTTTGCGAACTTTTAATCCGTGTTTACCCTAACGGATAAAAACAGATAAGTTTGGCCTATCTCATGCCAATATATTTTCCTTTCCACAAACTTTTATACATATTGTACTGTATTTTGCATGTCGCATACATCTGACAAACATCCTCAGAAATACATCTGTCTCACTCATTCTTTTTATCGGAACTTTTTCTTCTTCCTTTGTATATAAACATCTTTCTTGAATTCTAAACTTTTATTGAGTGTTCGTTTCGTCATTTTTGCTCTGTTGTTCCGTTCTCCTTATTGATATGTTTCGCTGGTTAATCCGAGATCTGACGATTAATTGAAGATAATTATGAGATGTTGGATATAAAATAAAATAAATTCTTATGTCGCGATCAGACTGCCAATCAATTCGGTCATCCATTAACCGGGTCGTGACATTATTCAATGTAACATGTTTATTCAGCTCGAAAACCATACAGTGTTTACCGATGTATTGGAAAATTCAAGATGGCGTCTGGCTCCCTCTTTCACACGGTAAGTTTGGGAAAAGGTGTAATAAATAAAAAACTGGATAAAATACTGTTAAAAACTCGCTCAATATATGTTACCGTGGCATAACTTGACATATATTCGGCGGGTTGGGTTTGTATTACTGTACACATAGATTCGAAAAAGTTGTCAGAAAACAAATATATAACAAATAAATGTTATCAAAGGCAAGATAAGTTACTTTTCTACCAAACTGGATATATTTTTCGTGTTTTTATTGTATGTAACATGTTTATTAAGCTCGAAAAACATACAGGGTTTACCGATGTATTGTAAAATTCAAGATGGCGCCTCACCCCCTCTTTAACACAGTAAGTTTGGGAAAAGGTGTTATAAGTAAAAAAATAGAAAAAATACTATTAAAAACCCGCCGAATATATGTCACGAAAAATATATCCATTTTGGTAGAAAAGTGTACAGCAATACAAACCCGGCGGGTTTTTAACAGTATTTTTTCTAGTTTTTTATTTATAACACCTTTTCCTATACTTACCGTGTTAAAGAGGGAGTGAGGCGACATCTTGAATTTTCCAATACATCGGTAAACACTGTATGGTTTTCGAGCTGAATAAACATGTTACATTGAATAAAAACAGGAAAAATATATCCAGTATGGTAGAAAAGTAACTTATCTTGCCTTTGATAACATTTGTTATATATTTGTTTTTTGACAACTTTTTCGAATCTATGTGTGCAGTAATACAAACCCGTTTTTCTTTTTTTTAAGTTTCATATATATATATATATATATATATATATATATATATATATATATATATATATACATATATATATATATATATATATATATATATATATAAAAAATAAGTATTTTTAAATTTTATCTTTCTAGCTTCAAAAAAAATCAGCCGGCATAATTTATTTTGTAATATTGAAAAATTTCAGGAAAATTATTTTTTGCTAGATTTTCAAAACATGTGTGTCAACAGCTTAAAAAAATCGTCTCTTCAAAAGAACATGTTTTAAAGAAGAGGGTAATGAACGTGTGTGTGTGCGTGTGTGCGCGTGTGCTGGGTAGAACAGCGTTTGTTTTCGTGTTGTGTGTACGTGTGTGCGGCTAGCACGAGAATGGCGGACGTGATGTCGGAGGTTGGATTGTTAGATCCCGCATTAAGTTTCGTATTTTTGTAATTCGTAAATAACAAGTTAGAAAAAAATTAAACCCTTCAAGATGGACAATAAATAAAGCCATAATAGTGTATGGAAAAGTTAAGAGCGTAGGAACCATAGTTTTTAGATGTGATTATTGGATTAACCAATCATAAATCGTCTGTGGCACACACATCTCTGTTTATATATATATATATATATATATATATATATATATATATATATATATATATATATTGACAAGACTGTCTTGTAAATTCGTACGTTGTTTTGTTTGGAAAATTATATGCGAGTCTGTTAATTTTATCGTCATGTGTTGCAAAAGAATGAGTTTTAAACATACTTTATTTTAAAAAAAATCCAAGCAGGGAGGAAAAGGGACAAAAATGGTCCAATCGCTGATCACTTACTTACTATTTATGACTTTTGGACTATTTATTCGTGTGCATTTTGCATGTGTATGTGTGTGTACGTATGTGTATGCATGTGTGTGTATATGCTTATGTGTGTGCCTCTACGTGATTAGGTTTGTATGTCTGTGCGCATGCACACGTATGCTGGCGTACGTATATGTATGCATGTGTTTATTTCCATGTGTATGCGGGGTGGAGGGGGTTCCCGTAAGCCCTGGTGAAGGCAACCCCTCTAGGAGAAGCAACTCTCTGAGTTAAAAAAACATAAAACGGGAGACCAGTACCCGCATTAAGCTGGCTTGTAGTTTGACTTGTTGCTGGCTATCTTGCTCTTGCTTGTTGCTGGATGTTAACATTTTTCCCCGAGAGAGAGATTTAGCTGTCGTACAAAGCTAAAACTTTGTAACACCATCAGCTACAGATACTATTGCGATGGAAAAAAGTTGTGACGCGTGTAGGTCTGAAATGCTGGAAGCATGTAGTAATTGATCTGCCATTATTATATGTATCTATGTATATATATATATATATATGTGTGTGGGTATGTATAGGTGTATGTATATGTATGTACATGTGTATGTATGTATATCTATGTTTATATGTATGTATATGTGGGTTTGCGTGTATGTGTGTGCATGTGTGCATGTATGTATATGGGCGTATGTATGTGTATTTATGCATTGTGTATGCATGTGTATGTATGCATATATATGTGTGTATGTGTGGGCATGTATGTATGTGTGTATGAGTGCATATTTACGTGCATATATGTGCGTATGTGTACGTATGGATGTATGTATATGTGTGTATGTATGTATATGTGTGTATGTATGTATATCTATAATGCATGCATGTGTGTCTGTATACGTATGTATGTGTATTCATGGTGTATGTACATATATGTGTATGTTTACAGATATATATGTGTGTATCTGTATATATGTATATTTGCGTTTAAATATATATATATATATATGTATGTGTGTGTTTGTGTGTGTGTACGCATGCCAATGACCGTCTTGTGTATGTTTATGTATAAGTATATCCATGTATGCATATATGTAATGTGTATGTATGTAATGATATATGTGGGTTATTTGTATGTGTGTATGTGTATATGTGTGTCCATGCGTGCATGTATATATATGTATATATACAAGTGACCGTCTTCAGTGTCATGTCTGCTTGTGCGTGTGATTTTTTTTTTCCTGCAGGACTAAAGTTAAGGTTATTTTCGGGCTCATGGACTTTCAGTACCTGAGGGAGTGATACTCGTCTGACAAGACGTTGCAATCATCATCATATATATATATACATATATATACGTTTATATATGTGTGTATATATATGTGTATATATATACGTATATATGTGTATATATATACGTATATATGTGTGTGGATATATGTGTATATATATAAGTATATATGTGTGTATATATACGTATGTGTATAAATATGTATATATGTGTGTATATATACGTATATATGTGTGTATATATACGTATATATGTGCGCATATAAACAGATTCGCATTAGAATCTAGTAAGTATTTTATTTGCTAAAGCTCACTGACATTGCCTGCTAAAAATAGTTGCATTTACAAATAAATATATACTTGCAAAAGAACCATAAAAAACAAGTACTTATCTAAGTAAACGTATTTTACGAAATGTATCTGTTGCATTGTAAGTGCTGCTTTTACCGTATTATGATACTTTAGAACAAGAAAGCAGAGAAGAAACTGTGAGAATATACCAAATATTAATTATAGCCGTAAACTTACAGCAAAAATTCAAACTATAATCCTTAATAGAAAAGGAACTGTAATTAGAGTACGAACTGGGTCCTGTTTGTGTATGGATGGTCGGAAGGTATAAAGAAATAAGGTTGTAAAGTGTTTAAGATCGGCTGACATCATGGGGGAGAAAACGTGTATAAGGTCGACATTGACTTCTGTATGTGCGAATGCGGTAGTTGGTAACTAGAAGGTTAGATGCTTGAAAATATATTTCCTAAATAATATAGCTTACGAGATGTATTTCAGTCGGGAAAGCTTAATTATTAGCGTGCGGATTTGTTAGCTATTGGAAGAATAATTAAGAGTGTAGTTTGCATAGGAATAATGGTATGTTAATGATAAACATTGCACTCGAATTGGTTATTAGTGTTTGTGGTTAATAGGTTACGCGTGTAAACAAAAAGTAAATATAAAAATAGAAGCGAATGAAAAATGTATTGATCAGGTGTTTACCTCTGTGCTAATGTGTCGGGATCTGCACGAGTGAAACGTTTGGATTCGTAATGCAGTAGTAAAATGTAGCCTGATTTGTTTCATGGAGGAGAGACGTTATATTGTTATGTTTTTATCCGTTTGCAATTAGTCGAAACTGATAATTCCACATTCTGAAAAATGCAAACGGACTACCGATGGGTGCTGCTGGACTTTTATTAGAAAGAGATAAATAATTAAAAAACTGAAAACAAAAAGCCAATGTGAAATATATCTACGTAAAGAACAAATACGTACAGTGATAGGAAAAATGTGAATAATTTCCAGTTACTATTGGAATTTTTGGTAAATATATTAAAGAGAAAGAATTTGGCCACGACCGTTAATTTATAAATGATTTGGATTGTGACGCTCCTAGGATGAAATATAAGTTTTTATTGTAAGGGATAAATGAGACTACAAATATGCGCAAAACTTAAGCTAGTGACTAGTAGTTTGAGGTTTGTTATCGATGTGCTTTACTCATAATCGAGATGATAAATGTGATAATTTGCAAGGTATAAATTATTTAATATAAATATTTAAAAAATTACGGAAGTTAAGTATTTAATAATTCATTTACAAATTTTTTTTCAGAATTATACTTCTTAATATTAATTTCTAAATGACATTTTTTTCATCATTTATTTTAAGAATCAATCGGAATTGTTATATGGTGTCTCCTCGCTCTACGAAGTTTTAATAATTTCCTATCCTTCTTTTTTATTACCGTTTCTCCGGTGCATTTCCTTTTTTACATGTATTTATCTCATTCTTTTTTCTGTACTTTTTCATTTGATGGTCATTCCTTTAATATAATTTGTTCATATTCTCCCTTTCATTTTATTATTTTGTTTTTGGTTTAGCATATTATTCATTTCTAATATTTACATATCCCTTTTTATATTTAAACTATGTTCTCGCTAGTCTTGACACGTTTTTAAATAATTAGTAAATATATTATTTGCTCATGACAATACAAGCGGAATTTATTCGACACGTTTAACATGTATACCATAGCTTGTAATCAAATTTTAAGCTGGTTTTGGATATAATTTTATCGGAATCGTTGATCCGATGTAATTACTGATCATTTTTTGGAGATTAATAAGTATAATTTCTTTGAGCTTAATAAATTTCTGGATATTAGGATATACTATTAACAACTTTAATTGCATTCTTCTTATGATGGATATTTGTGAATAAAACTTTTTGAATTATATTATTCCCTTTTAAAATATTAATGAACCTTTTCTACAATTTACGAATATATTATTAACACTTAGATTTTATGATAGATAAATAGAGTGAGAGATAAGTGGACACTGTATCTGTTTTTATTCGAACACAATTTTTATTTACTTTGGAGACACCAAACGATTTAGTAAAAAAAAAAGATACTTTAAACCTGAAATTTAACTTAAAAATACCTGTTACAGAAATGGCGCAGCACGCACTACTTTAGTTTGCATATTTGCTTTCCTAAAGACCGTCTGATTCACAATGATTAATTTGATTCACAATGATTCATTTGATTCACAATGATTCATTTGATTCACAATGATTGAAATTTAAAGTGTTGTGTAATAATTTCTTTAAAAAAATGACACAATAACAACCCCCTAAAATACTGTATAATACTTTCTCTTATACGAACGTTACATTTATCGTTGGCTTACTTGCGAATCCATTAACGCGTTTTCGAGCACAGTAACAACAAAGAGAGAGAGAGAAGAGAGAAAGAGAGAGGGCGAGACTTATACCTTTTTGTTTTTTCATTCGAACACACATTTATTTACTTTAGACACACTTAAGATTTTAATAAAAAAATATATTGTAAAACTTGGATTTTACTTGAATATACTATTTACAAAAATAGCGCGACACGCACCGCTTTATTTTACATATATTATTTCTTAAGGACCGTTTTAATAAATCCAGCTACTTGTGCATACTTTCAACTAGGCGCCGATTATTAAAGCGTATCAAACGCTGCTCAAAAAACAATAACGGAAACATGTAAACATAATAATAAAACAAAATAAACAAAACAATAATAAACCAAGAAACAACGACCTACCGTAACAAGTTTTATTTTGTAATATAAGTTTTTTTTTACTGTAATTTGTTTTCTTTTTATGTCCAATGAAAAGTTCCAAACAAAAAAGATATGCAAAGTTTTTGTTTTTCTAAGTGTGTGTGTATAACAATTAACGAAACATTTTGTTCAAGAAAAAGATTAGTAAATTATGTTTTTGTTTCTTTGTAATGAGCGTTCTTAACATGGGGAGATTGGGGGTTATTCCGAAAGCCGTTCTTAACATGGGTGGGTTGGTTGTATTTATTTCGAGAGCCGTTCTTAACATGGGGAGGTTCGGGAGGCGAACTAGAGTGTAAGTTTTTTTTGTATTTTGGGGGTAATATAAGTTTTTTTTTTAATGTAAATAGTTTTGTTTCTTGAATCAAAGAAAATTTAAAATACAGATAAGCAAATATTTATCTTAGTTTCTGTGTAACAAATAAAATAAAATTAAAATGATTTCATCATTTTCCTGACATTTACAGTTTTCTAATTTTTCTTGAAATTCTATTCAAAATAAATACCATCTAAAAGTGTGGAACTCCTTCTTTATTTCATATTCCTGCTCTAAACTGGAGCGATGCACAGGTTAAATAACTGGACAACACGTACATTTCGATTTTTCTTCTCCAAGGAATAACCTCTTTCATAACAACAAAATGAAGAAAAAAATACGGACTGGACTTATTACCTTGATGAGGCTATTTTTAGCAAAATATTGGACTTATAACACCAAAAAAAAGTAAATAAAAATGATTTTATCATTGTCCTGACATTTAAAGTTTTCTAATTTATCTTTAAATTCTATTAAAATAAATGTCTTCTAAAAGTGTAACTACTTTTTCACTTAATAAATTATGTTTTTTTTTCTTTTCGTTGTAATGATGGTTTTTATCATGGGGAGGTTGGGGAAGTTTTTTTATTTCGAAAGTTCTTAACATGTGTGGGTTTGCGGTGTTTATTTCGAAAGCCGTTCTTCACACGGAGAGGTTAGGGGTGCATTGCGTGCGCGTGCATCTCCACTCACATCCATTCTTCTCATATCTTCTTTTGGCGGTGAGGCACATCTAGCCACAGGAAACGCATTTTTTTTTTGTTGTATTTTCAGCAATGATTTTTTTCTTGACAATATGAGACCGCTCTTGCCGGCGTCATCAGATATTTTTCCAAACTGGAGATTTTCATTTTGATTTGTTTACAGTTTTCGGAAAGGAGCTGTTACAGGTGTCTGCTGCTTAATGAATTTAATGATTTTTATTTCCTTCCAATTTCGTCTGTCACTTTGCTGTGCGTTGATTGGCTGATCGACGTCTTACGTTACATTACAATGAAACCCGGACACCTGACGTTATGTTCCGAGCAAAGCCGATCAGTCGCTCAGTCACGTCTGGTTCAAATTCTGCACAAATACCAAATTCACAATGATTGAAATTTAAAATGTTCTATAATTATTCCTTAAAAAAACAAATAAAATAACACTCAACAAAATTTTTTTTATCCTAACACATACGTTCCGTTTATTGTTGGCTTTATTTTGAAATCATTAGGTGTTTTCTAGCACTGTAACGAGGGAGAGAGAGAGAGAGAGAGAGAGAGAGAGAGAGGGAGATGGAGAGAGACTTATATATGTTTTTACTTTGATTCGAAAACACTTTTTTTTATTTGAGAGACACCTAACAATTTAATTTAAAAATACAAAGATTTTGTAAAACTTGAATTTTACTATAAAATACTATTTAAAAAAAATACGACGGTAGTATTAGTGTACATGAAACACATTATTTTACATAGTTCATTTTCTAAGGACCATTTGAATAAATCACAATGATTCAAATTTAATATGTTGTGTAATTATTTCTAGAAAAAAAAACATAACATAAGTGTATAAGAACAAAAACATTATTTTTATTATCGTATTCAACTAAATCCATACCAAGCGTCACTTGAATAAATGGTTTCTTTTATTGTCGCTACACCGTAATCACGTGATTAAAATTTTACCAGATGAAAGATTGGGTGGCAAAAGAGTCACGAGAACCAATATCGCATTTACATCGTCCGTAAATAAGTAGTTTTTTGAATAATAAAAAAAAATTATTATCGATTACCTACGTTATTTGTGAACTATTTGCGTTTACAGAAACACCCACATTATCATTGTATGATGGTAGCTTTTAGAATATTAATCAATATAATTTTATTTCTTACTATTAGAATAAAAAAAAACCGTTGGGTTTAATCAAGGTGATTAAGCAAAATGTTATTGATAGAAACTACAGTTGCGAAATAAATAAACCAAAAAAAAATGCCTTGCATATGTATTTGTTACGTATTAGCGTTATAAAAAAGAATAATATTTAATAAAAGTTTCCGGGCAAATGTAACCGGAGTTCCCTTTTCTTTCTTTTTTTTACAGTTTTTTTTTCTTGATCGACACACACCCTATAAAAAAGTGGATATTAAAAGGTCAACAGGGATATCGTAAAA
>NC_136489.1:65580820-65588320 GCF_053919585.1 Euprymna scolopes | reverse complement strand
TGTTATTTATGCTTAACTGAAAAATTACTGATTACTAATTTTAGAGATAGAGATAAACTTCTAAATAAAAAAACTGAAACCTCACTTAATTGTAAACATTATAAATCCCACCTCTTAAGCAACTTCTCACCCTTCTAATAATAACTATAACCCACCCCTAAAATCTAACACTAACGAATTACACACACCCTATTTACAACCTAAACTATATAGTCCCCCATTCATTTTAAAAGAACCCCTCCACAGAACCCCCACCTATTTATCCCACCATATTTTAGCTACATCTCTCTTTACAAAACTCATTTTTGTAACCCCCCCCCCTTTGCCTTAATCACTCCTTATGTCATTATTTAAAGGTTCTCGCCCCATAGTCTCTTATTGGCTATTTCCATAATCAGGTCTCGATTTCTATTATTTCAATTACGTACTTATCACAATTGGTATCCTTCGACTTGCCTCTCGGTCTATTATCTACTTGTTAACAACTAATCATTTACTTACCTTCTATTTTAATTAATTATTTAATTTACCATCTACATATAACATATATAATACGCTTTTCTCTTATATTTACCTCTTACTAATTCTTTCAATAATAATTATCATATATTTTTTAACACGAAGCTTATTTACATATTTTTCGTATTTGTGTTTGTACATATACTCAAGCACATGCTTCTCCCCCATTTATGTGTGTATTTTTTACATGTGTACTCATGTGTATGTATTTGTGTGTTTTTGTTATCTACTTACTATCTACATTTTATTAATAATTATATTAATTTTTATTATTTAATTAACTTACTTATATCCTTAGTTTTTTTACTTTATTAAATAAACCTATAACGTATAATTCACCTATTTACCCTTCTATTTCTCATTTCTTTCTTCCAACTTAACGCCCGACAATTCAAAAAACTATAAATAATAAATTAAAAACAAAAAATTATTTTTTTCAATTTCTCCCTGCCCAGCTAATTTATATATATATATATATGTGTATATATATGTGCACATGTATATATATATGTGTGTGTGTGCGTGTGTATGTGTGTGTGTTTGTATATGTATGTATATGTGTGTGTATGTATGTATTTATATGTGTGTATATATATGTGTGTGTGTATATGTATGTATATATATGTATTTGTGTTTGTGCGTATCTTCTATATGTGTGTATATGTATGTGTTTTTTTTATATATATTTGTATTTGGTTACGTATCTTCTACATGTATATTTGTGTGTGTGCTTTTCTGTGTGTATGTGTGTTATTCACTTATTATAAATATCTCCCTAATAATTTTATGAATTTTATTATTTGATTAACTTACTGATATTCTTACCTATTTCTATATTAGTAAAATAAACTTGTAACATAAAATTCATTAATTTATATTTTTCTCTTTCTCTCTTTCCTTCAACTACAACGCCTGAAAATTTAAAAATTATTTATAAAATATTTTTCAATTCCCCCCCCTCCCAGCTAATTTATATTTATATGTATATATATGTATGTATATGTATATGTATATATATATGTATGTGTAAGTGTTTGCATCTAGATGTATGTGTACTTGCATATATGTTTATATGTGTATATATGCGTGTATTTTTACGTATCTGTGTATGTGTACATATATATATATGTGTGTTTGTATATGTATGTTTGTGTATATATGTATATGTATATATATATATATATATATATATATATATATATATATATATATATGTATGTGTGATCACGCATGTGCTTTTCCCCCATTTACGTATGTGCATTTGCTGTACATATTTATGCGTGTGCTTATATTTGTGTGTTACTTATTAAAAATGTTTTTTTTTTTTCTATTATTTAAGTTACTTACTTAAGCCTTCACCTATTTTATTTTATTTCACTAAAATAAACCTGTAATGTATAATTTCTACCTGCCCGGCTATTTATTTATATATATATTATATTTAATTATATATATCATTACACTATCAAAATAAACCTGTAAAGTATAATTCATTAACTTATTTTTCCTTTTCTTTTTCTTTCCATTTTATAAACAATAAATATCTTTCAATCTCTCCCCGCCCGGCTAAATTACTTTAAACCCCATTTTCAACCCGTTCCTTCACCTATTTTATTTTATTTTATTAAAATAAACCTGTAACGTATTATTTCTACCTGCCCGGCTAATTTATTTATTATATTTAATTATATATATCATCACACTATTAAAATAAACCTGTAAAGTATTATTCATTAACTTATTTTTCCTTTTCTTTTTCTTTCCATTTTATAAACAATAAATATCTTTCAATCTCTCTCCGCCCGGCTAAATTACTTTAAACCCCATTTTCAACCCGTTCCTTCACCTATTTTATTTTATTTTATTATAATAAACCTGTAACGTATTATTTCTACCTGCCCGGCTAATTTATTTATTATATTTAATTATATATATCATCACACTATTAAAATAAACCTGTAAAGTATTATTCATTAACTTATTTTTCCTTTTCTTTTTCTTTCCATTTTATAAACAATAAATATCTTTCAATCTCTCTCCGCCCGGCTAAATTACTTTAAACCCCATTTTCAACCCGTTCCTTCACTAACATTAACTTTCCAACCTGTTGCCATGGTGATCCTTTAAATTAACTGTTACTTATGCCGTTATCAACAAAAGTAGCGTCTTTTAAGTTTAAACTGTTAAAAACACGTATATAAGAATTTACACATAATTAATATTTAATTATAAACCCCTCTCTTTTTTTAATACACTCCTACTACTTTAAACTCCAACGTCCTCTCCCCACCACTCCCCCTTCTTTTCTAACTCTCCTTTATCTACGATCTTTCCATTTTTATTTGACTTTATAACTTAATCCATCTATGAATTCTGATGATGCTAGTTGGATTTTTCCTCTCTTTGAGGATTTTCCTCTAGTTGAAACAATTTGTAAACTCATTCTGGACTCACAGTAATAAATTTCCTATATATATATATATATATATATATATATATATATATATATATGCACCTTGTTCTAGAATTATATGCAAACAAATATTTGTTCTAACTCCGATAGTTTTCAATGAGAATTTGTGAAATTAAGCACATTATATAGCAACACTAACAAAAGCGCAGGTCTAACATTTTAAGTTAATTTGCACAGAAATAAACAATTTGCAACCCTCTTGGTAATTTACATTTTTTTCAGCGTGCCCACTTTATATGCAAACCTATGCTTAAATATGGTGAAGTGCTAACAGATCATCGAAACATTGATTATTCTCGGAATTTTTAAATTGAGAACAACAATAATAAAGAACAAACAACTTCAATATGGTTTCATAGTACAATCAATATCTTATATACTTGCCAGTTTTATTGAAAGGACAAAAAGCGTTTGGTCCATTGGAGATTTCACTTTCGATATCGTCTGACGAAATGTCTTTGGCAGCAGTCAAAATAGTATTCTAGAGGGCATCATTGGAGTTGTACTGCCTTCCTCCGGAGTCAATCTTTTGTTTTAAGATGCTCCATAGATTTTGGATGGGATTTAAATCTAGAGAACTGGCTGGTCATCGCATTATTTTCCCATGTCTGGTAAAAAACTCTCTCTAAATATTCAGTGGCTATCCTTGCAGAAGGAGACGGTGCATTATCATGCCTGAATACGATCTTTTTCCGGAATCTCAAATTCTTCTTGTGCCAGGGTTCCAAGTGTTCCTTAATGAAGTCAATCTAGAGTTTGGAGGTAATTTTCACTCCATCTGCGACTCTGAATGGTCCTACCAGCCCCTTGCCAATGATTGCAGCCCAGAACATCACGCCACCACATGTTGATAGCTGATCTTGTGGGACCGAAGGCCCTCATTATGGTACTATCCTCCCCTCCACCAGTCGGGTCCATGAAGGGTCACTCGACATTCATCGGTGAACAAACCAGTTTGAAAATTCACTTTCATGTGATATCCTTCTAGCTCCATCCTACTTTTCTCGTGGATATCCTTTAATTGACTCTGGCTTTCCAAATTTTGCAATCGTCCTCGGGAACCGGCGACGAGTTGATTTTGGCACACCAGGAACGCAAACTCTTTCAAAAACTAGTTTGCTAGTGCCAGTGGGATACGGCGAACTTCTCTCTTAGTCATTGTTCGTCGTGATAGATATGATTTCTTCCGAATTTTCCCTTTGTCAGAACGTCCTTGCAAAGTTGAGGGTTAGTAGAATTATGTTTTTATCGTATGATGATCACAGTGTAATTCATTGGCAATTTCGCAGGTGGAAATCTTATTTGCATCAGTAGTGAGATATCTTATCGAAATGGAATAAATCTTGTGGAATATCAAGGCCAGTCTGATAATGATGATACAGAAGTGCCACAAATATCATGCCTTGATGGGTCTCTGGTTGATGATGTTTTTAAAAATATATCACAACATGATAGAAGAAATAGGATAATTCTTTCACCAAAAAATTCTGACTGTTGATCAATGAAGAGGTTTTACATCAACTTCCTGGTGATAGCCGCATATATTATAGCACAGATAAAATACAGACGGATGATCCCGTGGAAGGTATGCGTTATCAACCCGAATTTTTTAATTCATTGATACCATCTGGAATACCTCCTCATAAATTGATTTTAAAACATGGATGTCGTGTTTCTCAGAAATATATCCATAATAATTGACTGTGCAATAGAATACGATTAGAAGTAAAAAAATATGCATGCACATTCAATTTAAGCGGCGTTAATAAGTGGTGTGTTATTAGGAAAGCATGTTCTCATTCTTCGTATAAGACTTGCCACAAGTGACCCCAAATTGCCTTTCATTTTAGAAAGATATCAGTTTCCGATTCGGTTATCATATGCAATGACTATAAATAAATCTCAAGGTCAGACATTTGAAAAAGTTGGTTTGTTTCTACCACAACCTGTGTTTAGACATGGCCAACTATATGTTGCATTTTTGAAAGCCCGTAGGCTCACTGATATACGAGTTAAAGTCATGAAAACTAACAGCCAAGAAATAAAAAGGAAAACCTCACACAAAGAACATAGTTTGCAGAGATGTAATTTTCTAAACTTCTACCATGGCTAAAATATTAAAAAAATACATGTGCAGCAGTACAATTGATATAAATTTAAGGAAACATTGATTTTTTTATTTGAAAATATTCATTGGATTCAAAATAAAAAATAATACATGTACTCTTTTTGTTCATTGAAAAAACACTTCTACATTTTACAATAATCAAGAAATAATTACAATTCTCAGCACTTCGAAAGAAAAATACTTATTTTATATTTTATAAATTTGCATTGTGGAAAGGAAACACTTATATTTCATTTGTCTGTATTTAATAAATATAATTGTAATGAGAAATTCAAAACTTGCACATAAAATGGAAATGTAAATTAAAAATAATCTCCCTTAAATTTAGGAATGCTCGTTAATCTGAAGAAAACACATTTCTTCAGCATTTAAAAATATTTTTGATGTAAAGTAAAATACATGATTTCACGTATTTTGAAATATGTGTTTAAATGTAAAAACTTTAGATTTCTATGACATTTTAAAGTCTGAATTTAGTGAGGTTTGAGGGAAAATCTCCCGCATTTTCAAATATTTATAAATTGATAAATTGAAATTCAAAGAAAAAAACATTTTCTGCATTGGAAAATTTTACTTAATAATATTTTAAAAAGACATTTACTTTTATTCATGAGGTAACTGGAATTGATAAAAAAATATAATTACATATATTTTAAAAATGTTCATGAAACATTATTCGATTATTTTTTCACTTTATATACCAATATACTAGATTATGATTAACATGCATATTAATATAGATATAGAAAAATATATTTAGTTTAACTTTTATAATTATTTATTGATTAGAAGTTCAATAATATTTTTATATTTCAATGAAATATCAGATTCTTGGATTGATAATATTTCTAATACTCAGTTGATATGTAAAGTATTCACTTTTGGTGGCTTTTTAAAAGAATCATTAGATATATTTAAACTTAAATTTGAATAAAAACAAATAAATTCCTCTACACAGGAGTTGGATGGACAAATACATTTGAATAAAATCATAACATTTTGATTTCCTTATATTTAAAAATTGAATATTACAAAACAGAACAGTTCCAATTTGTTGACATTGCATACACCTTGTTAAAGGAATCTGGATTTGAATGTGTTTCATGAGACTTACGCAACCGATTATAGATTAAATACACAAGGTCCTAAAACACATAACATATAACATTTATTGAGGAAAATGCTCCTGAATAGAACCTTCAGGTAAGTTTTGTTTATATTATCAGGAGATATTGAGGCATCTATATCAATATTTCAACTTTTCAACTCTATTTCTAGAAAATATTATCTGATTTTCCAAATCTTTATTAAAAAAATCCAAATGAAAGGGATAGTTTTGTTGCATAAAAACCATTTCAATTATTCGAACATCTTCATTTTATGCGATACTTATAATTAAAGAAAAGTGTATTCACGAATTACACTCTATTGAAATTTATATCTAATATTGTTTGTTTATTATATAGCCTAATGTTTTGTGTTGTAATTATTACGTACAGAACTTTTTATCATTTTTAACTCTCCAAAATATTCAGCGTTTTGAATTTAAATATTACCTTGCTTCAATGTAATATACGATTTTTGTATTGGTGATTAAAATTCAAAGCAAATATTAATTGTTGATATTTCTAAAACTCAATTGATGAGTTTTGATTGAACTTTGAAAAATAACATATCATACCTTTTCAATGATTCATTTCATATTTTCAGACTTGTATTTGAATAAAAACTGTTCTCCATTTTGATCTTTCTATGAGCATGGTTTCATAGGAGCTTTATTAAAATATTATTTTCAATGAATAAAAAATATTTTAGGTATTTTAATGCTTAACAAAGGTTTTGCCAATATTTTGTAATGTTAATTGAATGGATTTATAACTTATAATTCAAGTCACTTTTGTTTAATTTAAACTTTTTTATTAATTCAATATAAACAAAACATTTATTTTCCATTTGAACATCTTTATTGAATCCTGTTTCTGTCTGAGTTTCAAAATATAAATAAAAAATATTTTTTTAGGTATCAAGACCTTAGTTCTTCCGTAAAATTATAAAATATTTTATCTATGGTATGATTATAATTTATGAAAAAAAAAAAAATAATTAAGCAATATTTTCTCCTACAATTTATAAGTGAATTATATTTTATTCAAAATGAAAGGAAATGTGTTCCTTTCCTAATCATTGTTTGTGTGGAGGTAATGTATTGTAAAAGTTAAATTACCAGATCTTTGCAAACATTTTCTTTATAGTATTAAGAGTTGATTACAGTAGTAAAAGTTGATATCACTTTTAAAAAGTGATGCCCAATATTCTATAGAATACAAATTCCGCAAAACAGACAAGCAATATCCATTTTCAAGATTACAATAAAGAAATA
>NC_136489.1:65548320-65570820 GCF_053919585.1 Euprymna scolopes | reverse complement strand
GTATATATTCATATAATCATACATGCATATATACAAATGTATATACATATATACAAATATGTATATATACATGCATATACAAATATATGTATATATATATATATATACATACATATGTATACATATATACCTATATATACATATATGTAAATATATACATATATGTATATATACATATATACACATATATATACATATATATACACATATACATATATATACATATATATATGTATATATATATACATATACATATATGTATATATACATATATACATATATACATATATATATACATATATATATACATGTACATATATGTATATATACGTATATATACATATATATACATACGTATATATACATATACATATATACGTATATATACATATACATATATACGTATATATACATATACATATATACGTATATATACATATACATATATACATATATATATATATATACGTATATATACAGTTACATATATACATATATATACATATATATACGTATATATACATATATATATACGTATATGTATATATACACGTATATGTATATATATACATATATATATACATATATATATATACACATTAATATATACATATATGTATATATACACATATATATATACATATATGTATATGTACATATATATATATATATATATATTTATGTATATATATGAACAAATGATTAATAAAACATGTTAAAAGACATCTAGAAAAAGAGTTAAAAACATATGTAAATTTAAAAAAGGGAGGACAAGATAAGTAGATAGTCCTTAATCCGCGGAGTTTCGAAGAAATACCCTCCTTCTCATCAGAGGGCAGGAGTTAGCAAAATTAGAAAAATTCTTGTATGTGGAAAATCCGATCCTGCATTTTGCTAATTCCTTCCCTCTGATGAGAAGGAGAGTATTTCTTCGAAACTCCGCGGATTTAGGACTATCCACTTTTCTTGTGGTTCCATTTTTTTAAATTAAATATTTTGTTTAACTCTTTTTCAAGATGTCTTTTAACATGTGTTATTAATCATTTGTTCATATTAAAAGCCCTATTTTCTTTTTCGGTTTTATTGAGCGTTTACATCTGGTTGAGATTACTTTACTTGTAAATATTAACTCTTTAATATTATAATATATTTTAAGTTTAACATTTTGATTGCCTTGTTAAACTTATTGTAATTTTTATGCATATACATATATGTATATATATATACACACATATATATATATATACATAGGTGTATATATATACATACATATATATACATATATTTATATACATACATATATATATACACAAAGCAAAATTTACGTTTAAACCAGGACCAAACTCAAAGAAAACCAACCTGCCTCCTCCCTGTAGGCTTGCATTTACTAATATCCGCGGGCTTGGAACTAACTTAGATGATCTTGAGTCATTTCTCCTTGTAAACACCCCGGATATCTTACCATTAAGTGAAACTAACCTTCACTCCTCCATTCCCTCTAACCACTTCAACATGCCTGGTTATCTCCCACTCTACCGTAAGGACTCAGACAGACATATGCATGCACTTGGAGTCTATATTCGAAACACCCACCCCCTGACTAGAGAAATAAAACTAGAATCAGAGGACCAGGCCTTTATGTGCTTCAGACTAATAATGCAACACAATATTAGCTACTTGTATTTTCTCTACCGCTCTCCCTCAAACCAAGACTGTACCCTAATAAACAAAGTCTCAGACAGCATAGATATAGCACTCTCCCTGGATACTAGCGCACAAATACATGTATTTGGTGACTTCAATGTCCACCACAGTAACTGGCTAGGATTCTCTTATCACACAAACGTAGCTGGTACCGCAACACATAGCTTCTCTATATCCCATTCCCTATCTCAGTTGGTTACATTTCCGACACGTGTCCCAGACCAGCACGATCAACATGCCTCACTTCTAGATCTCTTTCCGACAACAGTTCCCAATGACTGTACAACAAATGGCCACAGCCCACTCGGGAATGCTGATCACGCTGTGATAATGGTAGAAATCAGCCTAAATTCTCGCCCTAAAACTGAAGACCCACTACTCAAAACAACGAGGTATTACAAAAAGGCTGATTGGGAAGCCATCAGGGAGCTCATCAGAGATGCCCCATGGTAAAATATCTTTACTCTTCCAGCGGAACAGTGTGCAAATGAGACAACTGAATGGTTCAAAACTGCTATTGAAGCACATGTTCCCGCACGGAAATACTATAGCAAGCCCCACTCCCCCCAATGGTTTACTTCTGCTTGTGCAGCTGCCATTTGTCAAAGGCAGCATGCGTTCCGCAGATTCAACCGACATAAGTCCAGCTCAAATAAACAGAAGTTTATAGAAGCTACAAATAATTGTAAGAGAGTGATAGACACAGCTAAGTCAGATTACTCTGAAACCACCAGAAAGCGCATCGAAGCACAGAAATTAGGAACCCGGGATTTTTGGAAAATCTACAACAGCGTATTTAATAATGGACAGTCAATTATTCCCCCACTAACAAACAATCATGAGGTTGCTTGCACGGCAACTGACAAGGCTAATCTGCTTGCCAGTCGGTTTGCCTCAAACTGCACACTGAACTCGGTACACCACTCACTCCCTAATTTTGCTCTGCGAACAGACGCCACACTTGACGATTTGAAAATTACCCCGTCTCAGGTACATGCTATTATAAAAAACCTAGACACCTCAAAAGCATGTGGACCAGATCTCATGCCAGTTCTGTCCAAACTTTACAATAAATGCCTTAACGAATCCTGTTTTCCCGACTGCTGGAAAACCGCCTCTGTGGTACCAGTCTTCAAGAATTCTGGTGAAAGAACTGACCCACTAAATTATCGTCCCATTAGCCTCCTCCCGCTTTTCGCCAAAATATTTGAGTCCTTAGTAAATCATGTCCTAGTCCAGCACCTAACAGCTGCTAAACTCCTGACTGACAAACAATATGGATTCAGGCAAGCCCGTTCAACAGCAGATATCTTAACTGTAGTTTCTGAACGTATATACCGTTCATTGGATAAAACAGGGGAGGGTAGAGCGGTGGCCCTTGATATATCTAAGGCTTTTGACAGGGTATGGCACGATGGTCTTCTAAGGAAAATTAGATCATATGGAATCACTGGAAGAATTCATAACGTAATTAAATCCTTCTTAAGTAATAGAAAAATCAAAGTTGTCCTCGACGGACGTACATCCAAACAATATGACATAAATGCGGGAGTGCCTCAGGGGTCTATCCTTGGACCTCTATTGTTCCTGATATTCATACACGACCTCCCTGATAATATTGTTTCTGAGATGGGTATATTTGCCGATGACACCACTCTCTATAACAGATATGAGGGGAAAACAAATGAACACATATCCAAGAAAATGGCAGAAACACTAGAGGATGACCTCCAATCCGTAGTGGAATGGGGACAAAAATGGTTGGTCTCATTCAATGCTGCTAAGACTAAGCTTGTTTCCTTCAATAACTACAAGAAACCTTCTCTACAACCAATAGCAATGGCCAAGAACACATTGCCTGAAAGTACTTCTTTTAAACTCCTCGGCCTAAATTTTACAGGGAATATGAACTGGAATAGATACATTGAGAGCATTGCCAAGGCTGCTGCAAGGAAGGTTGGCTCCCTCTACCGTGCTAGAAAACTACTTACGCCTGACAGTATCCTATACCTCTATAAGGCAACCATTCGCCCATGTATGGAGTACTGTTGTCACATCTGGGCTGGTGCATCTGCTGCTTGTCTCTCGCTCCTGGACAGGGTTCAAAAAAGAGTCGCCAACCTGATAGGTCCTGAAATGTCATCTAGGCTTCAACCTCTGTCCCATCGACGAGATGTTGCATCCCTCTGCCTGTTCTACAAATACTTTAATGGCGAATGCTCTGACGAATTGCAAAAACCTTTGTACCTCCCCGACGTAACTACCCCCGACAAACCCGACAAGCTACTAAGTCTCATCCCTTTACAGTGGAGATCCCTAGGTGCAAGAAAGCCTTTTACTCGAATAGTTTCTTCCCCAGAACTGCGGGTCTTTGGAACTCCCTTCCGGGATTCTGCTTTCCCAACTGCAATGATATGCAGAAGTTCAAGTGTAATGTTAACAAACATCTTTCTACTCATCTCCCTTCATAATGACCCCGCTAATTAATTCCCTAATAGTAGATCCCTGCTTCAAAGTGGCACTGTGCCTTGTTTGGGGTGAAAATTGAATAAAAAAAAATAAAAAAATACATATATGTATATATACATACATATATATATACACATACATATATGTATATATACATACATATATATACACATATACATATATGTATATATGCATACATATATATACACATATACATATATGTATATATACATACATATATATACACATATACATATATGTATATATACATACATATATATACACATATACATATATATGTATATATATGTATATATACATATATATATATATGTGTATATATACATATATGCATATATATACATATATGCATATATATACATATATGCATATATATACATATATGCATATGTACATATATATGCATATATATGTATATATACATATATATGTATATATACATATATATGTATATATACATATATATGTATATATACATATATATGTATATATACATATATATACATATATATGTATATATACATATATATGTATATATACATATGTATATATATACATATATACATATATATACATATGTATATATATACATATATACATATATATGTATATATACATATATGCATATATACATATATATGTATATATGCATATATATACATATATGCATATATACATATATGCATATATACATATATATGTATATATGTATATATATATACATATATGCATATATACATATATATGTATATATGTATATATATATACATATATGCATATATACATGTATATATATGTATATATATGCATATATGTATATATATATATATATATACATATATGCATATATATGTATATATATATATATAGAGAGAGATATATATGTATATATATATATATTTAAATAAGGGAGTAGTCACCAACAATGTGTATTTTTTAACATTATTTTATTATTCCGTGTCTTGGTTTTTCATTGAGAATTATCTTTGGATCATTGTAATAATGTTTTCATGTCATTGACATCATTTTTATGCGCGTTTCAGACGTTCTGTGAAGCGTCCTCGTCAGAAATCATTTTCAAATATGTTGGAGATGTAAAAATGGTAATTTTCGTAGTTCATTTGAAGTGTTTCCAAGGGGTGGAGGTTTGTAAGTCTTTATTATTCATTGGCATGTTCAATTTTTATTACTCTTTTATTGGGCTTTTCCAGGCTGCTGACCTGGATGTCGTCACTCTCTCTCTCTTTCTGCTAATGTTTTTTTTCTTGTCCTTTAGGGTGGGGTAGGGTGTGTGTGTTTGTGTGTGTGTGTTTCAGCGCGCGCGTGTGTGTGTGTGTGTGTGTGTCAGCGTGTGTGTGTGTGTGTGTGTGTGTGTGTGTGTCAGCGCGCGCGCGTGTGTGTGTGTGTGAGCGCGGGTGTTTGTGTTTGTTTTATTGGTTAGAGGATGTGTATACTGTTTTATAGTGTTATGATGTTATTTTCTTCCTTAGGAAGGTGACTGTGATCCGGGGTTTTTACTAATGTGTATGTATGAGGAGGCGGGACCAGCTCTTCTAAAATATTAGTAGGGGTGTTTTCATTCTATTTTGATATTTATTTTTTGGATTCATTGATTTTAGTATGGCTATTTTTCGTTTTAGTCTTTTCGGGTATTCCTTATATTATGTTTGTTTTGAAAGAGGGGTGTATTCAAAATATGTATAGGGGATTTTTTAATGTTTCTATTTATTTGTCTCCCCATGTGTGTATGGCCAGACTAAGGATCGGTTCCTAGTGTGGGGGAGATTTTGTTCCCCGGGGTGGGGGGCAATTGCAGGGGGTATAGGTATTAGAGGGGGGTGATAGAAGGGATGATAATTGTTTCAGTCATGAGGGGGTTCTCCTCCACTGAATGAGGAGGGAGCGAGGTGTCGGAACAGATATTATACTATGGTTCTACGTGTTTCCTAGTGTTGTTGGTTTCGAGGTTAAGTAGGGTTGGTATTGTTCAGTGTGTTGTATTAGAGATAGGGGTGTTATGTCTGTGTGTGGTTGTATGCGCGCACGTGTGTGTGTTTTAATGTGTCGGTTCTGATTTATGTGTGGGTGCGTATATAAGTATGTGTATTGATGTGCATGCGAGTGTACCTTGCATTTCATGCTTTTGTGTGATGGTATTAGGCTCTGTTCAGTTCAGAAGTGAATCAGGTGATGAAGTTTTTTTCCTGTGTAAGTAAATAAAAATAATTGTCTCTTTGGAAGATTGGCATTATTTTGAAACTGTTTCCACTGCATGGGTGTACGTGTTTTGAAACATAGAGGTGTCTGTTATCTGCAATTTTGATGTTGCTCTTATGTAAGGCCACTATATTGCTGAAATTTTTGGTGGCGTCTATGTAGGATTTATTGCATGCTGTGCATCTTAGTGCATATGCTACATTTCTGGAGGTGCAATTTAGATCCTTTTTTGTTTTGAATGTTTGTGTTGGGTTTTTGAATGTGTCTGTGTTACTTTCTATTAATATGCCACATACTACACATCGTGGTTTGTTGCATTTTGTAACCCCTTTTGTCGTATGTGGGACGATATTTATAATCCTTATTTAAAGGGATAAAGCAATGAACTCACCTATATTCTATTTTATTTTTACGGTTCGTAGAATGTATACATATATAAATATTCATAGAAAAATATCGTAATAGAGAATAATAAATATACATGTACTATTAATATACACGAACAAATTATTAAAAAAAACATGTCAGGGCCCGTTTACAGGCGTTGCCCGGTGGAAGCATGATCGATTCAGAACAATCGTTAAAAGGCCACTCTCTCGAAAAAAATTAAACTGCGATCGTTGTTTGTGACCACTTTCTTCCCAAGTAAAAAGTGGATAACAGTGTTCGTGGCCGAAATTAAATGGTCACATTTAACATAAATATTTCTTACGTAGTTTTTACCTTTCAGGTATGTAAGTTCGTTATCTTTTATATCTATTCCTGATTTTACGTACGTTATAACGTCACACGCGTTATTATTGTAGCTGGGTGGTCGTCTTTTACATACATTTGTATGTTAACGTACGTTATCTCCTATCACATTTATTTCTGATTGTACTTCGAATTAACCTTATTTTTGTTTGTACATACATTATGACCTTTTACACTTTTATCTTATCATATGTCTGAGTTTTTTTTTTTAGAAACGCTTTAAGCTTGTACGCATTAATATCCGTTGGTTCTTAACAATCTTTCACTTATATTTTTGGTGTGCCATACGTAATCACCTACGAGATGACCCCAATTTTGTTTGATTTAGTGCAACATTGCCCATAAATGCATAAAATTTAAAGCTGCGTCGAAATAAATCGATTCTTCGGAACAATCTATAATACATTCATTTATAAATCTTTGTCTGCGTACCAAAACTTGATAAACTAGGGCATTCGAAATTGCAGAAATAAATCGGTGTAATTTTTTTAAACGGTTAATATTTAAACAATGGAAATTTGCAGGCACAACTTTACGAAATGTATAAGCTTTATGCATGCGCAAATGTAAATCATACATTTTATCGTATTATTTTTAATGTTTTGATATGCATAGTGACTCAGCTAAATTGATATCGAAGAACGCTGCAGATTTAAATGAATTAATAATTTTATAATTCACATAAAAATGAATTAAATGATCCTAATTACGATATTAGAAAATTATTAATTTTTATGTAAATTATAAAATTATTAATTCCATCTACTAACTAAATAACGAATTAATTTTATTCAAACAATTTTCACTACATAAATATATGCAAATAATGGGGGGGGGAAAGTTCAATCCAGCGACTGACACCCTTTCTAACTACACAATAAACAACAACATTTGCAATTAATAAATAAAATATTTATCAATATTCAAATTTTATTTTTAGCTGCAATATTTTAAGTCTTAAAAATTATTTTTTTTTACTTTACTAGAATATCTTGTTCTTTACTTTTCCAGGTTGAATTTCTTGTCTTTTACTTTTCCAGGTTTTATAAAATCTTAAGAATATTACTTTTCATGCGCGCATTTTTCCATATAATCCATGATTTTTCAAAGCATAGCTATTGTATTAATATATAAATTTATAATATTTATTAATGACTGTCAAAAAAAAAAGCTCTCAAACACACATTTATGCAATATTTATCATTCAATCACAGTACTTCCCAGCCAGGGTCGCTACCGAGACTGCTGTTCATGAAATCGTGATCTTTATAGAGCGTAAACTAACAAAAAGGAAGATGGCACTCGGTGTCTTTTTAGATATCGTTGGAGCTTTTAACAACATACCCTTCAGTAGTATGTTCAAGTCGCTACGAGAACTCAATGTTTTTCAAAATATAGCGAATAGGGTGTTCTATCTAACTAAATAACCTGTTTGGAATTTGGTTGCGAACGGAATTAGTGGTGGGAGTTAGAATGTGTTCGATTCATTCAATTTCGGGCTAAAGCTTATACTCAACCACTACCGTGGTTGAATGATATATATAATATATCTCACATATATATATATATATTATATATATATTATATATCATATATATATATATTATATCATATATTTTATATATATGATATATATTATATATATCAAATATATATATCATATATATTATATATGATATATATTATATATATGATATATATTATACATATGATATATATTATATATATGATATATATTATATATATGATATATATTATATATATGATATATATTATATATATGATATATATTATATATCATATATATATCATATATATATTATATATATATCATAAATATTATATATATATCATATATATTATATATATATCATAAATATTATATATATCATAAATATTATATATATCATAAATATTATATATATATCATATATATTATATATATATCATATATATTATATATATATCATATATATTATATATATATCATATATATTATATATATATCATATATATTATATATATATCATATATATTATATATATATCATATATATTATACATATATCATATATATTATATATATCATATACATTATATATATCATATATATTATATATATCATATATATTATATATATCATATATATTATATATATCATATATATTATATATATCATATATATTATATATATCATATATATTATATATATCATATATATTATATATATCATATATTATATATATCATATATATTATATATATCATATATATTATATATATATCATATATATTATATATATCATATATATTATATATATATATCATATATTTTGTATATATATCATAGATTTTGTATATATATCATATATTTTGTATATATATCATATATTTTATATATATATCATATATATTATATATATCATATATATCATATATATCATATATATCATATATATATCATATATATATCATATATATATCATATATATATTATATATATCATATATATATATATATTATATATATCATATATATTATTTATATCATATATATTATTTATATCATATATATTATTTATATCATATATATATATATTATATATATCATATATATATTATATATATCATATATATTATTTATATCATATATATATATTATATATATCATATATATATTATATATATCATATATATATATTATATATATCATATATATATATTATATATATCATATATATATATATTATATATATCATATATATATTATATATATCATATATATATTATATATATCATATATATTATTTATATCATATATATTATTTATATCATATATATTATTTGTATCATATATATTATTTATATCATATATATTATTTATATCATATATATTATTTATATCATATATATATTATATATATAATATATTATATATCATATATATATTATATATATCATATATTATATATATATATTATATATATATCATATATATTATATATCATGTATATCATATATATATATATTACATATATATTATATATATAATTCATATATATTATATATATTATATATATCATATATATATTATATATATATTTGCTTTATTTATTTTTTTATTACATTTTCACCCCAAACAAGGCACATTGCCACTTTGGTGTAGGGTGCTACTATCAGAGGAAACATCTACTGGGGTACTATGTAGGGATTAGGGCAGCGAGATGTTGGTTTACGTTGCACTTGAACTTGTGCATGTCAGTACAGTTGGGGAAGCAGTGACCTGGAATGGAATTCCAAAGTCTAGCAGTTCTGGGGAAGTAACTACTGGAGTTGAAAGATTTTTTACATCTAGGGATCTCTACAGTGTGGGGGTGGGATTTGGCAGCTTGTCGGGTCTGTCGAGGGTGTTCACGTCGTGGGGGCACAAGTGCTTGCAGTTCTTCAGAGCATTCGCCATTATAATACTTGTAGAATAGGCAGAGTGATGCAACGTTTCGACGATGGGACAGAGGCTGAAGTTTAGATGTCAGTTTAGGGCCTATCAGATTTGCGACTCTCTTTTGAACCCTTTCAATGAGCGAGAGACTTATACCCGATGCACCGGCCCAAATATGACAGCAATACTCTATACATGGGCGAATAGTGGCCTTATAGAGGTGCAGGATACTTTCGGGTGGTAGAAGTTTTCTAGCACGGTAGAGAGAGTCCACCTTCCTTGCAGCGGCCCTGGCAATGCCCTCGATGTAATTATTCCAACTCATGTTTCCTGTGAACGTTAGGCCAAGGAGCTTGAGAGACGTACTCTCAGATAAAGAGTCGTTGACCATTGCTATAGGTGGTAGAGAAGGTTTCTTATAATTATTGAATGAAACCAGTTTTGTCTTGGTGGCATTGAACGTTAGCATCCATTTTTTTCCTCATTCCACTACTGATTGGAGGTCATCCTCTAGTGTTTCTGCCATTACTTTAGATATATGTTCATTTGTTTTCCTGTCGAGCCTGCTATAGAGTGTGGTGTCATCAGCATATATACCCATCTCAGAGGCAATTTTGTCGGGGAGGTCATTTATGAATATCAGGAACAAAAGAGGTCCAAGGATAGATCCCTGGTGCACTCCCGCATTTATATCATATTGTTTAGATGTCGACCGTCGAGGACAACCTGGATTTTTCTCTTATCTAAGAAGGATTTAATTATGTTAAGTATTCTACCAGTGATACCGTATGATCTAATCTTCCTGAGGAGACCTCATGCCATACCCTGTCAAAAGCCTTAGATATATCTAGAGCTACCGCTCTGCTCTCTCCCGCTTTGTCCAGTGAATGGTATATGCGTTCAGAGATTACAGTGAGGATGTCTGCCGTGGAACGGGCTTGTCTAAATCCATATTGATGGTCGGTCAGAAGTTTAACATCTGTAAGGTGCTGGACTAGAACATGGTTAATTAAGGTCTCAAATATTTTGGCAAAAAGTGGGAGGAGGCTTATAGAGCGATAATTTAATGGGTCAACAGCTCGGAAAGCAAGATTCATTAAGGGATTTGTTGTAGAGTTTGGAGAGAACTGGAGTTACTTCGGCTGAGCATTTTTTAATAGCACAGCTGGGATGAGGTCGGGTCCACATGCTTTGGAAGTGTCAAGGTTTTTTATGATAGCATGCACCTGAGCAGGGGTGATTATCAGATCGTCTAGCGTGGCGTCTGCCCGCATAGGAAATTGAGGTAGGGGGTGGTTTAGAGGGTCCCCTCTTGAGTTTGAGGCAAACCGACTGGCAAGCATGTTAGCCTTCTCGGATGCTGAGCAAAGAACCTCGTGATTTTTGGTTAGTGGGGGAATTGTTGATTGCCCATTATTTACTACACTGTTGTAGATTTTCCAGAAGTCACGAGTTCCTAGTTTTTGTGCTTCGATGCGTTTTTTAGTGGTTTCCGTAAATTCCCTCTTAGCTGTCGCTATTACTTTCTTAACGTTACTTCTATCTTCTATGCACTTCTGTCTGTTTGAACTGGACTTATGTCGGTTAAACCTGCGGAATGCATGCTGCCTTTGAGCAATGGCAGTTGCGCAAGTCGAAGTAAACCATTGGGGAGAGTGGGGCTTGCTAGAGAATTTCCGCATTGGAACATGCGCTTCGATTGCAGTTTTGAACCATTCAGTGGTCTCGGTTGCACACTGTTCAGCAGGAAGAGAAAAATATTTCCCCATGAGGCGTCTCTTATAAGATCTCTGATAGCTTCCCAGTCAGCCTTTTTATAATATCTCGTTGTTTTGAGCACTGGCTCTTCAGTTTTGGGTCTAGAGTTTAGGGCGATTTCAACCATTATCACCGCATGATCAGCGTTCCCAAGTGGGCTGTCGGTTTTCGTTACTCAATCATCAGGAACTGTGGTCAAAAACAGATCTAATAGTGATGCGTGTTGTTCTTCCTGATGAGGGAAGCGGGTTGGAAAAGTAACAATTTGCGATAGGGAGTGAGATACAAAGAAGCTATGAGTTGCGCTGCCTGCTGCATCTGTGTAAGTAGAGAATCCAAGCCAGTTTTTGTGATGGACATTAAAGTCGTCAAATACATGTACTTGGGCGCTAGTGTCGAAGGAGAGTGCTGTGTCTATGCTGTCAGATACTTTGTTTATTATGGTGCAGTCTTGGGTCGAGGGAGAACGGTAGAGAAAGTAAAAGTAGCTAATGTTGTGTTGCATGATTAGTCTAAAGCACATAAAGGCTTGATCATTCGTTTCTAGGTTTGTTTCTCTAGTCAAGGGAAGAGTATTACGAATGTAAACTCCAAGTCCGTGCATATGTCTGTCAGAATCCTTACGGCAGAGTGGGAGATATGCAGGCATGTTAAAGTAGTTAGAGGGGATGGAGCAGTGTAGGTTAGTCTCACTTAGTGCTAAGATATCCGGGGTATTTGTTAGGAGAAATGCTTCAACATCAGCTAAATTAGTTCTAAGCCCACGGATATTTGTGAATGCAAGCCTCAAGGGAGGAGGCAAGTTGGATTTGTTTGACCCTAAGCCTGGTTTAAGCTTATGTTTAGCTTGTACTGTCATCATGTTTTTTAACGAGTTTCAGTTGGGTTAGGGGAAGCCGATCAGGAGGTTATGCAGAATATCACACATGCATCACAAGTAGACCATCAGCTGACCCTCCATCAACTAGGACTGTGGCCTCAGGAAAGCCCACCGGGGATGAGTGCAGGGTTCCTTTCCATGCGCGCCATGGCACTGCAAACATCCCGATATTATTCAACTGTTGATGGAGCAGCCGCTCTAAGCGCTACCAAAGAGTTAGGGCTCCTGTACTACCAGTCGGAAACAGCAGCCAGTAACTGTCAATCCGGTACCCTCAACCCATCAGAGGAAGGTCAACCCAATCTAATTGCTCAGGCATGTATGGTACTCAAGCATTCTCAAGTGCCCAGTTTAGGGGTAGGGTTTGTCGGGAGTGGGGAAACGGCGTTCATTGCCCTAGACAAGAAACAAGATCTACCAATGGGTGTTTTTGTCGAATCACTGTGATAGTATCTCTGCGCCTGACTATCAGGCAAAGAAGGAGTATGGAAGCCGGGCGATAGGCAGGACCTATCTACTTCTTAAGCAATTTAGGTTTGCAAACCGGTAATTTGTTTTAGTCACCAGCTCTAGGAAGGTTGTCATCCAAGACTGAAGAGACCTCCCTCCTCTTTGGTTTAGTTTCAGAGTTTTCCTTCTCCTAGACAGATGATCTGGAAAGATCTACTGGGTCCGTCACCACTGAGAGGGTTTGCTCCGCGCCTGGGTTCTAATCCAGGTATTTCTGCGACCCCGCGTGGTTAGTTAATGTTATTGGGTTAGTTTGTCGGGGTTATATCTGCTAAATAGTTACACTCCTCAAAGTGGATAAGGGACATTGTCATTTCATTGTTACTGGATAAAGGGGTTGAATAGAGCTCATGCAGTGTAAGCGACTATGATTGTAAGGAGGCTTGTTAGGAGATAATGTGGTTTGAGGCTTTCTCTTTTGTATATATATATTTTTTTTATTATTTTTTTCCTTTTATTTTTTTTATTCATGTGAGCTTGGGTCTAGTATAATATCAGAGTGCGAGTAGGTGTTCAGAATTGAACTACGAGTTGTGCCCAAAACAATATTTTAGATGATAGCAGTGCATGAGATGCGAGTGCAATATAGTACGGGTAAAAAAGGAAGTTTTGAGTCATGTGTAATTTGGTAAATAGATATATGGGCTGGTTTTAGTAGGTAACCAGGTTAAAAAAGGGCATTACTATGCGTCCATTTTCATTGTTACTGGGATAGGATATAGGTACAAATTCGTGCAGTGGAAGAAGCTAATATATTATATATATCATATATATTATATAATTATATATATATATATATTAGGTATATATTTTATATATTAAAAATGTATTAGGTATATATTTTATATATTATATATATAATGTGTAATATATATAGTGTATATTATATGTATATTTTATATTATATATATAATATATACATTATATATAATCTGTATATATAATATATATATTATATATAATATATATATATATTATATACATATATATATTATATACATTAGGTATATAGTTTATATATTATATACATAATGTATTATATATATAATGTGTGTACTATATATCTATATATATATTTCATATATTATATATACATATATATTATATATTATATATATTATATATACATATATCATACATATATATATAATATATTATATACATATATATCATAAATATTATATATCTCATATATATATATATTATACATATCATATATATATTATATATATATTAGGTATACATTTTATATATTATAAATGTATTAGGTATATATTTTATATATAATATATATAATGTATAATATATATATTATGTGTATATTATATGTATATTTTATATTATATATATACTATATATATATTATATATATTAGGTATATATTTTATATATTATATATTATATATATAATGTATTATATATAATGTGTGTACTATATATCTATATATATTTTATATATCATACATGCATATATTATATATTATATATATTATATATACATATATCATACATATATATAGTATATATTATATACACATATATGATACATATATAATATATATTATATACACATATATCATACATATATAATATATATTATATACACATATATAATACATATATAATATATATTATATACACATATATCATACATATATATAATATATATTATATACACATATATCATACATATTTATAATATATATTATATACACATATATCATACATATATATATAATATATATTATATACACATATATCATACATATATATATAATATATTATATACACATATATCATACATATATATAATATATATTATATACACATATATCATACGTATATATAATATATATATTATATACACATATATCATACATATATATAATGTATATTATATACACATATATATAATATATATTATATACACACATAGCATGCATATATATAATATATACACATATATCAGATATATATAATATATATTATATACACATATTTCATACATATATATAATATATATTATATACACATATATCATACATATATATAATATATATTATATACACATATACAATACATATATATAATATATATTATATACACATATATCATACATATATATATATAATATATATTATATACACATATATCATACATATACATATATAATATATATTATATACATATATATCATACATATATATGATATATATTATATACACATATATCATACATTTATATATAATATATATTATATACATATATATATCATACATATATATGATATATATTATATACACATATATCATACATTTATATATAATATATATTATATACATATATATCATACATATATATAATATATATTATATACACATATATCATACATATATATAATATATATTATATACACATATATCATACATATATATAATATATATATTATATACCCATATATCATACATATATATAATATATATTATATACACATATATCATACATACATGTAATATATATTATATACACATATATCATACATATATATAATATATATTATATACACATATATAATACATATATATAATATATATTATATACACATATATCATACATATATATAATATATATTATATACACATATATAATACATATATATAATATATATTAAATACACATATATCATACATATATATCTAATATATATTATATACACATATATCATACATATATATATAATATATATTATATACACATATATCATACATATATATAATACTAGCATTTGCGCCCGGCGTTGCCCGGGTGTTTGGATGTGTATGCTGAGCAAAAAAAAAGTGGTAGTAGGAAGGCAGGCTCGAACCCGTACCGCAAAGGAGGAGAGAACGGAGTAAAACCTAACGTTTATTCTGTTACGACCCCCGCCAAACCGGAAGCGACATTTTCAAAAATTAAGGCTAGATAATATAAAGGAGATATAACTTTCAAAAATATCGGCGAAAAAAGTGACCCCCCTCCCTGTAGAAAAGTGCCTAGTTGTAAGGGAAGATATTAATGTTTTTAGACAATTTTTCGATATTTGTCGCATGAAATATCGAACTTTAAAACGATACTGATCTTAAAAAAATCCGTCGCGTCTTATGAAAGTTTAAGGCAGACATGCAAATAGACATACATACATACATTTATATATTGGTAACTAAAAATTTCGACCCAACCTGATAAAAAGCTTGCCCTATCTCTGAATACACTTCATGTAAAATTTCAAATGTTTAGACAATAAATTGTTTAAGTAATTTGGTATTAACCGCAGACATGATTTTTTTTTAATTTGACCCCTATTATGACCCCTTAAAATTTATAGTTTCGGGCTCAAATCACTTTATTAAGTTAGATCCAGGTTACAGGGAACCCATATCTAAAATTTCAAGTGTCTAGACCCAAAATTGTCGGAGGAGTTTGGTAGAGTTCTTAAAGGTCAAATCGTTGAAATTTTACCCCTTAACAGCCAAATTTCTTCTTGACACCCGTCACATCGATTTTCCCAAATCTCAGTAACCGGTATTTCAAATTTCGATTCTATAGACTAAAAATTTACAGAGTTATTGCGTAGGGAAATGTACACAGACAGACACACAATGTGAAATGTACACAGACAGACAGACACCTTTACTTTTATAGATATATATAGATAATAGATATATTATATACACATATATCATATATATATATAATATATATTATATACATATATATATAATATATATATTATATACATATATCTATCTATATATCTATAAAAACAGAGATGTGTGTGCCACAGACGATTTCTGATTGGTTAATCCAATAATCACATCTCCTAAAAAACAATCGTTTCTACGCTCTTACCTTTACCATAAAATATTATGGCTTTATTTATTGTCCATCTTGGAAGGGTTTAATTTTTTAATAACTTGTTATTTACAAATTAAAAAAATACGAAACTATTATGCGAAACTAAACTACACGAAATACGCGCACACACGCACACACACACGTTCACTACCGTCACGTTGTTATGGCAACCAAACCCGCTGACTTCTTTTTCTCATTTCACTCGTGGTCTTAAATTAGATTCGAATAAGTTGCCAAAAAACAAATATATAACAAATAAATGTTATCAAAGGCAAATTTTTCGTGTTTTTATTCAATTTAACATGTTTAATCAGCTCGAAAAGCATACAGTGTTTACCGATGTATTGGAAAATTCAAGATGGCGGCCGATTCTCTCTTTAACACGGTAAGTTTGGAAAAAGGTGTAATAAATAAAAAACCGGTTAAAATACTGTTAAAAACTCGCTCAATATATGTTACCGTGACATAGGTTGACATATATTCGGCGGGTTTTTAATAGTATTTTGTATAGTTTTTTTATTTATAACACCTTTTCCCAAACTTACGGTGTTAAAGAGGGTGTGAGACGCCATCTTGAATTTTCCAACACATCGGTAAACACTGTATTCTTTTCGAGCTGAATAAACATGTTAAATTGAATAAAAACACGAAAAATATATCCAGTTTTTATCGGTTTTTTACCTTCTCTGCAGAAGTACAAAAAAAACAAAACAAAAAAAAAACGGAAGGTACTTTTACAGAATGTTAAACTAACCCTAACCGATGTTTTATGTTTAGTTTAGGAAAAGTCAGAAGAAATAAAAGTCATTATTGCATGAAATATACGTATTTAGTTGAAGTATTGTTTATGTCAATTCTTTCGAAGAAATTTAGCAAGAATACCTGTAAACCAGGAAATCGGTAAAATGTCATCAGGGATGAATACTTGTCTATTATAATTTCTACCCTTGACAAAAACTTAGCCATAACAAAAGAGATTTATTGTTCAGATTGTTTTTGAGATTGATTTCTAAAAAGATATTTTATAAATAAAATCGACTTTAAAATTAAAGACTTAAATTACAATAATTGAATTTAAACATTCTTATTTCAATATTTGGCACATAACACCTGCAAAAATGATCACAATGTCAGGATTTCATTTTATTTCAGAATCGATGGCAAATACTAATATTTAACATTAGTTTATCATTTAAGCCGATAAAAAGCCCTTTTTTTTTTCGAGTCATAAAAGGATTTGGAGTTTCCTAATCAACCTTTCGGGTGCAGTTGCACGCTCTCAAAATAACTAAAGTGTTGGCTTTAAAAAAATTGGTTCATTAAAACTAAACAGGTTTAGTTTTAATAAAAAAAAAATTTTTTTTAAAAATCGCTTTGGTAATTAGATATGTCGTATGGTTATCCCTAATCGCTGAATAAAACCGCTAACGAGTTGAATGATTACGACATAAAATTAAACTCGGGTTCCTGAAACGGAAACTTCGTTTGTTTTTGTTTTTTTCTTATCAATATATTTACATTGTTATTTTGTTTTCATTTTCAATCATTCGAACAGTTTTCTTTTTCAAGTAATCCAAGTTACAAAATTCCCACTGTTTACTATGCTAAAATCACAATGACTAATGTATACCTATTAACCCTTATCCTTGAGTGGCCTCTGGGCCTTGATAAGTGGTGACACCCATGTAAAAAAAAAAAAAAAAATCACTCGAACAGTTTTCTTTTTATAATGTACAGTTTTAAAAGTTTAAAAACTATATAGTTTTTACTTCAGGAAAATTAATGGGTCAGTTTTTACGATGTGCCCTGTTTAAATACTGTTAAAAACTCGCTCAATATATGTTACCGTGACATAGGTTGACATATATTCGGCGGGTTTTTAATAGTATTTTGTATAGTTTTTTATTTATAACACCTTTTCCCAAACTTACGGTGTTAAAGAGGGTGTGAGACGCCATCTTGAATTTTCCAACACATCGGTAAACACTGTATGTTTTTCGCGCTGAATAAATATATTACATTGAATAAAAACACAAAAAAGATATCCAGTTAGGTAGAAAAGTAACTTATCTTGCCTTTGATAACATTTATTTATATATTTGTTTTTGACTATTTTTTCGAATCTATGTGTACAGTAATCTTGCCAGGATGCGGAGGAAAATGAATGAAGGGGGAGGGGAATAAAATAAAAACATTTTGGAAACAGAGTAAGTTTGAAAGAATTGCTTTGCACAGAAAGAAATTAATGAAAAAATAAAATTAAATTTCTTTTCTTTCTTGATTTTTTTTTTAGTTTTTTATGAAAAAGGAAGTCAAAATTAAGACTATAAAAAACAATTTTTATTAAGAGCGAACCTCAGTCGTCAGGTCTGTAAAAAAAAGACGTGGAATAATAAATGTTTTCTAATACAAATTGTTTTTACTTATGTGTTCATTTGTCTCTTTGAAGTTCGTTTGTTTAATATATCGGTTTGCAATATAATTTTGTCATTCTGTCAGACTCAAATTTTAAATCTATATATCTATAAAAGTTAAAGTGTGTGTGTGTGTGTGTGTGTGTGTGTCTGTGTACATTTCCCTACGAAATAACTCTGTCAATTTTTAGTCTACAGACTCGAAATTTGATATACAGGGTACTGAGATTTGGAAAAATCTATGTGATCGGTTTTTAGCCAGAAATTTGGCGATTAAGGGGTCAAAGTTCAACGATTTGAGCTTTGAGAACTCTACCAAACTTCTCCGACAATTTTGGGTCTACACACTTTAAATTTTAGATATAGCTTCCGTGGACATGAATCTAACTTAATAACTTGATTTGAGCCCAAAACAATAAATTTTCAGGGGTCATAATAGGGGTCAAAGTTTAAAAAATTACCCCCTTTTTTTTTGCTCAGCATACACCTCCAAACACCCGGGCAACGCCGGGCACCCATGCTAGTATATAATATATATATTATATACATATATATATAATATATATATAATATATATATTATATACATATATATAATATATATATTATATACATATATATATAATATATTATATACATATATATAATATATATATTATATACATATATATATATAATATATATATTATATACATATATATATAATATATTATATACATATATATAATATATATATTATATACATATATATATAATATATATATTATATACATATATATATAATATATATTATATACATATATATATAATATATATTATATACATATATATATAATATATATTATATACATATATATATATTATATATTATATACATATATATATATATTATACACACACACATATATATATTATACACACATATATATATATACATATTATATATATAAATGATATTAGATGTTCTTTGTTTTGGTTTAAGTGATATGTTTTGAATGAATTCAATTATTTGCGTAAGTGCATTTTTACCTAAATGGGAAGTGGGAATAATTTCCCTTATACCAATTTTGTATCTCTACATAGGTAGCGGTATATATATTATTTTTTAAAGTGTAATTATCAACTGACACGTGTTTCTCTCGTCTACAACTCATCACAGTGGTTGACTATAGCGTGATTCAAATCGGGACCCCACGGTAATTTGCCTAATCCCCTTACCACTGACCCATCTCGCCAACTGTCTGGATATAATGCGATTTACGTCGATGTTGTTTGTTTTGGTTTTAACGATATATTTTGAAGGAATTCAATTATTTGCGAAAGTGCATTTTTACCTAAATGCGAATTGGGAATATTTCCCCTTTAACCAATTTGGTACCCCCATATGGGTAGCGGCATATATAATATTTTTTTAAAATATAACTATCCACTGACAAGTGTTTCGTCTTCGACTCATCAGAGTGGCTAAATATAGCAAGATTCGAAATCCGTTGGGTCCCGATTTCGAATCGCGCTATATTCTCGCTCTATTGCTTTAACGTTAAATAGGGTGTTATGATAAAGGCCTAATTGTAACGGGAGTGATCCTATAAAACAGTTTAGTATTACCGAAAACAAAACTGCACACATATCTATTACAATGGATTTTGAGTCAAGCTAATGTAATGAAAGAACTATATTTGTATTTTTAAATTATTTTTACCTAATAAACAAATTTTTATTTGATCAATCAAACTGCAAAAATATTTTCGAAAAGTAAACAAATGCCATTGCCTTTGAAAATTTTCAAGAAATCATTTTAAAAGTTTTGTATCTGATCTTTCCTCAACTGTCTGATAACAAATCCTGTTCGATTGAGGAAATTCTTGCTTATCACACTCTTCATTTATTCTATTAAATAATTATTGATATGTATTATAAAATAATATACATGATTATTCTCACAAAAAAGGCTTGGTAAGCAATTCACCCGCTGTGCAAATGAAACCTGAGCTTTTGTGTTTAGCTTTCTATATAAAGGATATATTTAGTATGTTCATCATGGTCTCGTTGAGGTAAAAAGTACCAGATATTTTTTGTATTATTCTTTTATATTTTTCAATTTCTGGATACTTCTATTTATATATTTATCAAATTAGTGTATAATTTTGCGGTTTTTGAGGAAGATATATTGTTTTTTTTTTCTGCGGCGTTTAATCTCTTTTTTTAGGTTGTTTAGTGTATGAGTTCAAATTGATTAACGATATCCGACAGTCTGTGTTGGATACAGGCAAATAGATCAGCGCTGATCATATCCTTGAGGTCTTTTTCCAAATCGAAAACTACAGGCGTGTGATTGTTGATAATTTCAATTGCGATAGCAATTTGCTTCTTGATTAAATTGATTCCTAAACTTTAATGGTGGTTTCATTTGGGTCGGCTGCATCGTGCATTTTAAATTGGATA
>NC_136489.1:65538320-65543320 GCF_053919585.1 Euprymna scolopes | reverse complement strand
ATATATAAAAATATATATACGTATACATATATACATATATTTACATATATAAAACTGTATATAAATATATAAATGAATATATATCCACATATATAAAAATATATATACATATATAAATATAAATACATATATTTTTAAATACATATACATATATATAAATATGTATACATATATATGTAAATTTATATACATATATACATAAATATGTATACATTTATAAAAATATATATACATATATATAAATATATATTCATATATTGAATACATATGCATATATATATAAATATATATGATTATATATATAAATATATATACATATATATATTTTTAAATACATATATTTATAAATATATATACATATATATATATATATTTATATACATATATATATATAAATATTTATACATATAATATTTGTATATACATATACATATATATATATATATAAATATATACACATATATTTAAACATATATAAAAAATATATACATATATATACATATATATAAATATATATAAACATATATATACATACACATTAATATATATAAACATATATATACATACACATATAAATCAACATATATATACATATATATGAATATATATAAATATTTATACATATATATACATACACATATATATAAATATATATACACATATATACACACATATGTATACATACACATATATATAAATATATATACATATATATACACACACATATGTATACATACACATATATATAAATATATATACATATATATACACATATATATACATACACATATATATAAATATATATACATATATATACACATATATATACATACACATAAATATAAATAAATATGCATATATATATACAAATATATATACATACACATAAATATAAATAAATATGCATATATATATACAAATATATATACATACACATATATATATAAATATATATACATATATATAAATATTTATACATACACATATATATAAATGTACATACATATATATAAATATTTATACATACACATATATTTAAATATATATACATATATATAAACATTTATACATACACATATATATAAATATATATACATATGTATAAATATTTATACATATATATAAATATTTATACATACACATATATATAAACATATATACATATACATAAATATATACATAACTATATGTACATATATATATATATATATATATATATATAAATATACATATATACATAAATATATATACATATATATAAATATATATTCATATATACATAACTATATATACATATATATAAATATATATACATATATATAAATATATATACATATATACATAACTATATATACATATATACATAAGTATATATACATATATATATATATATAAATATACATATATACATAAATATATATATTTGTATATATATAAATATATATACATATATATATAAACATATATACATATATAGATTAACATATATAAACATATATACATATATATACATACATTTTTAAAAAATATACATATATACATATATAAATATATATTCATGTATATATAAATATATACACATATATAAATATATACATATATATTCATACATATATGCATACATATATATATAAAAATATACATATATATAAATATGTATATATATATAAATATGTATACCCATATATATATATATAAATATATATAAATATATAATCATACATATACATATATATATATATACATATATGCAAATATATACCTATATACACGTATATATACATATATGCATATATATACATATATACACATATATATACATATATATACACATATATACACATGTATACATATGTATGCACATATATAGTCATATATGTATACATATATGTACATACATATATATACATTCATATATATACATATATACACATATATATACATAAATATATATACATATATATACACATTTATATACATACATATATACATATATACACACATATATATATACAGACATATATATCTACATACAAATCTATACGCATGATTATTGCAACGTCTTGTCCGACGAGTGCCACTCCCTCAGACATTTACAATCCATTAGCCCAAATGCCTGAGGGAGTATCTATACAAATATGATGTTACAGAGTCTTAGCTTTGTACGACAGCTAAGTCTCTCTCTCGGTTCAATATTTTAAGACTCAGCAACAAGAAAATCAAGATAGCCAGCAAAAAATTAAACTGCAGACCTGCTTAATGCGGGTAATGGTCTTCCGCTTTATGGTTTTTTTAATCAGAGATTAGCTTCTCATATAAAGGTTGCATTCACCACGGCTTACGGGATCCCTCTCCACACCAATAAAAATATACTCACACAAATATACACGGTGCTATTTGGGCGTTGACGCAGAAACAGAGTTCATTCGCCTTTGGGAAGGTCTTGTTTTTAATCCTTCAGGGAGACTAGCAGCCCTCCTCCCCAAACATGTCTTGTGGGGGAAACAGTTTAGTCGCCGGTGACCCGACCATGAGGCCGGTAGTACTGGGTTACATGGAACTAGTAGCATATGACATGACCTTACAAAAAATATATATACATACATATATATATACATACATACATACATATAAATATATACATTCATATATATAAATATATATATACATATATAAAATATATATATATATAAATATACATAAATATATACACATATATAAAAATATATATATACACATACATTAATATATAAATATAAATATACCTAAATATATACACATATATAAATATATACATATATACACATATATAAATATATATATATACAAATATATATATACACATAAAATTATATAAAAATACATATATATGAAAAATATATATACATATATATAATGATATATATATACATATATATAAATATATATATACACATATATATAAATATATACACATATATAAATATAAATATATATATACACATATATATATATAAATAAATATATACACATATATATATAAATAAATATATACACATATATATATATAAATAAATATATACACATATATATATTAATATATATATACACATACATATATTAATATATATACAAATATATATATAACTATATATACACATATATAAAAATATATATACACATTTACATATATATATATATACAAATATATATATATATATACACATATATACACAAATATATATAGACATATATATATACATATATATATATAAATATATGTATATATATATACATATATGTAAATATATATATATAACTATATATACACACATACATATATATAAATAAATATATATATACACATATATACAAACATATATATATATAGAACTATATATATACATATATATAAACATATATATATACATATATATAAACATATATATATACATATATATAAATATAGATATATACATATATATAAATATATATATATATATAAATATATATATATATAAATACGGTTATATAAATATATATATACATAAATAGATATATATATATATACATATATATAGACTAGCAATCGGTGCCCGGCGTTGCCCAGGTGTTTTGAAGTGTATGCTGAGGAAAAAAAAAGGTCAATTTTTTAAAACTTTGACCCCTATTATGACCTCTTAACATTTATTGTTCAGGGATCAAGTAAAGTTAATAAGTTAGATCCATGTCCAAGGAATCTATATATAAAATATCACGTGTTCAGACCTTAAATTGTAGGAGAAGTTTGGTAGAGTTCTCAAAGGTCTAATTGTTGAATATTGAGCACTTAATCGCCAAATTTCTGTCGAAAACCTATCACATTGATTTTCCCAAATCTCAGTACCCTGTATATCAAATTTCGAATCTGTAGGCTTAAAATTGACAGAGTTTTAGCGTAGAGAAATGCACACAGACGCACAGACACACACAGACACACACAGACACTATCACTTATACATATATATAAACATAAACATCATATATATAAGGATAATAGTACGCCATATATATAACAAAATACCATTATTTACTGAAGTGAAAGGAAAACCCGGGGAACTTTACTCAAAAATAAATCTATATATTTTTGTGTGTAATGATAGTCTGGTACTTATACAGTTTAGTGACGACATTAAGAAATGGAAGTATTGAAAAAAAATTTTTATTGTACGTAACTGTTGTAGACTGAAGTTCTCCGAAAAAAAATTTCACTTCATTTGATCAAGTAGTTTTTTTTTACAGCGAAAAACAATGATTTATCACGGCTACGTCAACGTGGCGATTTTGGAAATGTTATTGCAGACCCAGGAATTCCCCAAGGGCAGGTAACTGCCGTACATAGCAGAATACCTCCATTTTAGGCCAATCTAGCCCTTTTTTCCCCCACCAGAATGAGATTTTTTTTTTTTTTGCGAAGACAGATGCCATTTTTGGGGTGTTTTTTTTTTTTTTTTAAGTTGTAACAGAAGTAAATAAACGAAGTTTCGAAGTTATCCATGCGTGTCCAACTGAGCATGTTTTGAAAATAATCTCGTATAAAAATTCTTCAATACTTTGCATTCTTCAATTTCTTTGCATATTCAATAGTATTCTTATTTTTAAAAAAAACGCAAAAAAATTGCAGATTTAAAAAAAAAAAGAAAAAAAACGTATAAAAATTGCAGATGTGTTGTGCGCATCTCAATACGGCGAGAAAAAAAAGGCTAGATTGCGAAATTTGGCCTAAAATGGAGGTATTCTGCTAGGTACATTTCCAAAATGGCCACGTTGACGTCGTCGTGATAAATAATTGTTTTTCGCTGTAAGAACAAAAATACTTGATCAAATGAAGTGAAATTTTTTTTTCAGAGAACTTCAGTCTATAACAGTTACGTACAATAAAATTTTTTTTCAATATTTTCATTTTTTTAATGTCGTCACTAAACTGTATAAGTATCGATAGTCTTATCAACACCCCTTTTTTCTATTTATTTAAAAAGAAA
>NC_136489.1:65433320-65525820 GCF_053919585.1 Euprymna scolopes | reverse complement strand
CCGGGTTTTTTATTCAAATTAATGGACTAATGAATTCAACGAGGTTGTTAGGTAGTGCTCAATAAAAAGAGCTGATAATACTAGTTTATTGTTATATAAACATGGTTAAATTTTTCTGCTACAAATAGCCACTTGTTTCAATCAAACAACAGATATCATCAGGCAGCGACTTTACTATTCAAAAGTTCAATGCATAATCTTATTCATTGAACTTTTGAATAGTCAAGTCGCTGCCTGATGATATCTGTTGTTTGATTGAAACAAGTGGCTATTTGTCGCAGCAGGATGTAACAATGTTTATATAACAATAAACATATATATATAATCGATTTTGTGTTTCATTTTGGCCTACTATATCTATCTCATAATGTAATTGTATTTTTAATAATATTTACTGAGCAAACATCTAAAACATAAATGGTGTTTATTTTATTTTTGTTTTGTACAAAAATGTAGTTTAAATAAAATAAATTGCTTTGAAATATTGTCGAACTAATTAGGTGACTGAAATAATATATGGCTTGTATTTAAATAATTATGATACAAATGGAATTGTTAAACTTAACGTATGAAACAAAAATATCAATTACTAAAAGCGGACACGATCATCATTGAGAACATAATATCAAATAGTTTAAAACTTCAATTTTTTTACCATACCTTATTTAAATCTTGGTCAAATCATATTTTACTAACCTAAATTGCTTTCGACATGTCTCAAAAACAACTTATTTTTTTAAACTATATGTTTATAAAAATTAAGAACTAAAAAAGCTGGGTAGACCCCATAATTGTATTTTACCACATCTTAAACTGAAACACCTTTATCATAATATTCTTCGGTGTAAGAAATTCTACAATTTTAAGCAAACTCTGCAATAGCTGATTGCCACACATTGTCTTTATCAATCAGATTGGTCGAGATTTAAATCGCCGAAGGATGGGCCGGGGATGTTGCATGTTTTTACTTGTTAGTTTCAAACATGCAATCGGAGAGAAGAGATGGAACTCAACCCTCTCCGGATATGAGGAATTTGGCGCCTCAAACTTTTATCTATTTTGGGACTTTTATGTTAAAGCCTAAATAATTAGGCTAATTTATTGTTGTTGTTATTATTATTATTATTATTATTATTATTATTATTATTATTATTATTATTGTTGTTGTTGTTGTTGTTGTCTCTCAGACTTTTAAAGATCAGAATTATAGACCAGTCATTCATGATTTTCATTCATATATGTCTTCCTTATGAACTTCTATAATGTTGATTCTAGCAAAAAATCTAATAATTCGCCAGACGTCATCATACCAAGCCTTGTTCGAAGTTCGGCTTAATTGCAGATGAATACGATCTTCGAACAGGCTTAACCCGAATCTCAGTTCCTGCTGAAGATAAAGATCTATTACGTTTCAAGGTGTTTCCAGCTCTATTTAGAAGCAACTTAGTCATTTGCATTTTTTGCAACGAGAAACGAATACAAATTGTGTCAAATTATAGAGGTGTGCTTTGTTGTAATTGCTGTTAATTTTTTGCTATAGTCTTGGAGAAAAACAGGCGAGAAGAAATATCGCACATTGTTTTTGTGAATCAATATATAAAAAAACAAAAAAAAAGCTTTGCCATACTTTGTGGCATATTTCCAGTCAATGAAGGTCAGGCGCGGACGCAAACCCAATAATTTTATTATACAAACTGTTTTTAAATTGAAATATGCTTATCAAAATATACTTACGCGGATAGATATCGGAAGTCTTTTTTTTCTTTTTCTTTTAGTTTGTGGCATATTTTAATTTTGTGGCGGCCACGTACCAACGCAGACCCCCAAAATTATATTATACTATCCTTGTTCAAACTGAAACATGCTTATCAATGACGTATATGCATTTATATATATATATATATATGTATATATATATATGTATATATATATATATATAGGTATATATATATATAGGTATATATATATATGTATATATATATGTATATATATATATGTATATATATGTATATATATATATCTATGTATATATATATATGTGTATATATATGTATATATATATGTATATATATATGTATATATATATGTATATGTATATATATATATGTGTATATATATGTATATATATATGTATATATATATGTATATGTATATATATATATGTGTATATATATGTATATATATATGTATATATATATGTATATATATATGTATATATATATATGTATATATATATATATGTATATATATATATATGTATATATATATATGTATATATATGTATATATATGTATATATATGTATATATATATATATATATATATATGTATATATATATATATATATATATATATATATATATATGTATATATATATATGTATATATATATATATATATGTATATATATATATGTATATATATATGTATATATATATATGTATATATATATATGTATATATATATATATATGTATATATATATATATGTATATATATATATGTATATATATATATATGTATATATATATATGTATATATATATATATATATATATATATGTATATATATATATATATATATATGTATATATATATATGTATATATATATATATATATATATGTATATATATATATGTATATATATATATGTATATATATATATATATATGTATATATATATATATGTATATATATATGTATATATATATATATGTATATATATATATGTATATATATATATATATATATGTATATATATATGTATATATATATATATATATGTATATATATATATGTATATATATGTATATATATATATATATGTATATATATATGTATATATATATATATATGTATATATATATGTATATATATATATGTATATATATATATATATGTATATATATGTATATATATATATGTATATATATATATATATATGTATATATATATATGTATATATATGTATATATATATATATGTATATATATATATATATGTATATATATATATGTATATATATATATATGTATATATATATGTATATATATATATATATATATGTATATATATATATGTATATATATATATATGTATATATATATATATATATATATATATATATGTATATATATATGTATATATATATATATATGTATATATATATATATATATATATATATATACTAGCAAAAGTACCCGTCGTTGACTGGGTTCAAAAACAGCCTTTATCACAATATTCTGTGGATCAATATTAAAAAAACCTTGTTAAACTTTGTGACATATTTCAATTCTATGGAGGTCAGGTGCAAACGAACACTCCATAATTTTATTATTCCACATTTCTTCAAACTGAAACATAATTATCAAAGTATACGTACGCAGATAGATATGAAAAGTCTTTATCCATGTTTGTGCCTATTTCCATTCTATGGAGGCCAGGCGCGAACGCAGACCGCACAATTTTATTATACCATCCCTATTTAATTTAAACATATTTATCGAAGTATTCTTATGTACATCTATATCAAAAACACTTGTAAACTTTTGTTTTAATTTTTAAATTATTTTTTCCATACTTTGTGGACCAAGCGCGAACGCAGACCCCACAATTTTAATGAACCACCGTTCTGCCAGATGAAACATACCCATTCCTGTGTCTCGATACATCTTCTATCATTATATGTAATCAGTCTTTTAAAATAGGCAACCATATAGGAGCCTATTTGTGACCAGACACACACACATATTCAGCTTTATATATATATATACTAGAATCTCAGCCCGGCGTTGCCCGGGTGTTTGGAGGTGTATGCTGAGCAAAAAAAAAAACAGTAATTTTTTTTTTTAATTTGACCCCTATTATGACCCCTTAAAATGTATACTTTCGGGCTCAAATAACTTTATTAAGTTAGATCCAGGTTCAAGGAACCTATATCTAAAATTTCAAGTGTCTAGACCCAAAATTGTCGGAGGAGTTTGGTAGAGTTCTTAAAGGTCAAATCGTTGAAATTTGACCCCTTAACAGCCAAATTTCTGGCTGACACCCGTCACATCGATTTTCCCAAATCTCAGTACCCGGTATTTCAAATTTCAAGTCTATAGACTAAAACTTGACAGAGTTATTGCGTAGGGAAATGTACACAGACAGACAAACAGAAAGACAGACAGACAGAAAGACAGACAGACAGACACGTTCACTTTTATATATATATATATATATATATATATATATATATATATATATATATATAGAGAGAGAGAGAGAGAGAGAGAGAGAGAGAGCACACTTGTGAACGTTTTTTTTTTAGTTTTTGGGGGAGGCTGATATTAGTAGGCCCCGCAAACAAGCCTTGTTCTGACAGCTGGAAAATTTTAGTTAACAGCCGGTTAAGCTACCGAAAAGTAACCCTTTTGAATGAAGAGGGATATAAACAATTTTTAAAAATTAATTCCTTCATTCTTAAAAACAAAATGAAAACATATATAAACAAAATATTTTAGAAAATAATTTAATTTTAAATAAAAAATTAATTGTAAATAATTTAAAAAAAATTGTTGAAAAATATTGCAAAGTGTTTACATACGAGGGTCGTGCAATAAGTAATGCACCATACCCACTTCCAGTGGTCTGAAATTTTACATGTGCAATGATTTATATCTCTACGGGTTATATGGTAAATTATAGCACTGAACTAATTGCGGTTTCTGTTTTACAGGTGTTTGAACCGAGTTAGGTGTTAAATGGAGCCTGTTGAATGTCAAGCAGGGATCCAGTTTTGTATTTGAAGGAACGCACACCACAGGAGACTTGATGAAATGAAAGCAACTTATTGTGATAATGCCCCATCATATGAACGTGTAAAACGTTGGCATTGTGAATTCAAACATGGCTGGAAGTTTGTGGAAACAGCTCCCAGACCTGGTCGCCCCACTTCTGCCATTGATGAGGCATCTGTCCGTCAAGTTGAGGCTGCCATTTTGGAAGATCGACACATTATTATTCGCCAAATCGCTCAATATATAAAGACTAATACAGGGTCTGTGGAAACTATCATGTATAACACTTTCATATTAATAAGGTGTCTGCCAGATGGATTCCCAAGTAGCTCACACCATTCCAGAAGCGAGAACGCGTCGAGTGCTCGAGAATGAATTTGGAGATGTGCCAAGAAGATGAGTCAATTTTTTTCAAAAGACTGATTACACAGGATGAAATCAGAGTCCATCACTATGATCCAGAGACCAAAGTCCAGTCAATGCAGTGGAAGCACTTGTTCTCACTACCTCCAAAAAAGGCAAGGGATCAGCTCTTCGCTGGCAAGGTCACGCTCACAGTCTTCTGGGGCCAGGACAGAGTAGTAATGACAGATTTCCTGGCAAAGGGTACCACAATTACAGAGGTCTTATGCTTCACTTTTGAGGAAATTAAGGGAAGCTATCAAAATCAAGAGGCGGGGCAAGATCAGCAAAGGTACCCCCTTCTGAAGAACAACGCTCCGGTCCACAACTCGCATGTCGCCGGATCAGAAGCACGGGGGTGTTGTTGTGAAATCCCCCATACTCCCTACTCTCCTGTCATTGCACCCTCTGACTGTCACCTCTTCCCAGCCATGAAGTTGTTTTTGAAAGGAAAGCTTTTCCCAGATGATGCAGCCTTGATTTCTGAAGTTACGTCGTGGTTTGAGGACCAACCTGGGGTGTTCTACAAAAAAACGGTCTCCAGAGCTGCATCAAACGATGGGAGAAATGCATAATTCTGGGTGGTTCCTATGTAGAGAAATACTAATAACTGTGCCAAGTTTCGTTGCTCTACTGCTAGGGGAAGTGGGTCAGGGACATTACTTATTGCACACACTTCGTAACTGGTTTATTGGGATAATAGGGGCGTCTGAAACCTCCCTTCAAAAACAAAAAAAGCTTTAGTGGTTTTACTATTTTACAACGCTTTTTTTTAAGTTTGAAACACAAGTAATGGCGAGTTAACTTAGAACAACTAGGGCGCATGGCGGAAATTCCCCAGGGTTTAAATGTATTGTAATGCTTTTATGGTGGTCGAAAAACGTTTTCAGCCGCTATATTAATTCCTATTTACTTTCCTCCACACGACAGAAGAGTTAGACACAAGGTCGGTTTTGAATGTAGAGAACATGTATTACTAAAAAAGGCAATGGGTCAATATAAAAGCAAGTTAATATAAAAGTTTAAAAAAATAATTCAATGCAAAGAAATAAAGAAAGAAAAAAATCCGAAATTGGCTCATCCTATCCATATCCATCATTCAAATGGTCAATAATGGCAGAAGCACCTGTGTCACAATTCACGTGACCTAACTTCACATTTTTCATAACGAGGCTCGTCTGCCTGGCCTACTTATCTCAGCTGCACCAGTTTTTTTTTATTTATATTCTTGGGTGACCGAGAAAGTATGAAGACGCTACATTGTAATGAACCACGTGTGTGCAAAATGTACATACCCAGGTTTGATCTCTGATATCTAGTATATCACGTTATGCCTTCAGTGCTGTATGATAGTAAACCATACAGAAGCCTATTCGTGTACAGAAACACGCACAAACGTCTAGCTTTATATATATATATATATATATATATATATATATATATATATATATATATATATATATATTGTTATAGTATGATATCATGTAAGTCTATGTATATACTATATTAAATATTTATTGTTATAGTATGATATCATGTAAGTCTATGTATATACTATATTAAATATATATTGTTATAGTATGATATCATGTAAGTCATGTATATACTATATTAAATATATACTAAAGAACATATGAGAAGGTAAAATACATTTTTATATCTGTTAGTCTGAACTCCAAATATTACGCTTTTCTTACTTATATTTCCATTTTTTTTTAATATTCTAAATGTTTTTTTTTGTATTCATAATAATGTACAGAATTCTACTGTTCAATTATGCTGTGTCGTCATCATACAATCATTCTAGATGTGTACCTCTTTTGAAGATTTTTGTATATTTTCTACCTGCAACAATCTCCTTAAACACTCGGTCATAGAATGGAAATATAGTATATAGTACGAATACGCCAGGAATTGTATTCCCATTGAGATGTGGATTTTTGCATATGTCTTGTTTTCTTTAAATATCTTAACGTTCTCCTAGTGAGTTTATCAAATATTCGATCTATTCGTTAACAACTTTTAAATCAACATAATTATTTGTCCTGAATAAACTGTCTTGACTTTAGGTAGATATATAGTATATAAATAGATTGAATTACCATGGTCGCATATGTTGCCATTATACTGAGTTTAAAGTATAATTTGTATGTAAAAAGCAAAATTCTCCGTTTTCAGCAAGAAAAAAGACATTTGAAAGAATTTATACGATTTCGTAAATTCCAGAGTCTTCACTTCAATGCCAAACAATCGAATGTCTTTTCCCCTGAATTTGTTCTTCTAAACGTAGGCAATCTATTTCTATGCAAATAAGTGCATTTAAAATTACATCCTAGTTTTGAAATTTGGTATCTACCGTGCAACAGCGTGTCATATAGTTTTGTCAAAAACTTTAATGTCTCAGAAAAAAATAGTTAAATTGCTCGTAAAATCATCGAAATTATGAAACAAATAATATTCGATGGGATTCACTATCATTAGGAAGAAAAAATAATGTGTGATTTAGAATTTTTTACACCAATGGGTAAGGGAAATTGCTCCATCGCTTTTACAATCCTTTGCCATATTTTATTAGAGATCGATCAAGCCATTGTATTAATCAACCTGATGTGAGTATCTAATATTTCAAGGTTAAATCTCCACACAAAAAGTGTTACATAGATTAATAGTGACGTCCGAAACACAGAAATAATTCTGCCTTTTATCAAACCAATCACTTCTAAAATGTGTGAACTAAACGAAAAAAAGTAGATAACCGAAAGGTACGAAGCTATCAGAAGTAAACAGAATGTGTCATTTTCTACTGTACCCTATTGTTTATATATATATATATATATATATATATATATATATATATACACACAAATAAATGACAATAGTCTATATCTCTAATTTGAAATTGCTAAATATCTATCAGTTTATTCATTTTGGTACGTTGCCATGTTCAATTCTTTATAGCACTTGATACGTCGCGAAAAAATACTCATTTCTGTAACTACATTGAACGTCATAAAATAAATGATTGATTTATATAAACAGTAAAAATCAGAAATAAACGTATAATCTATATATATAAATCGAAAATGTGCGTGTGTATGTATGTTCGCTTTTTGTGTAAGGCTTATTTCCGAGAAGCGGTAGTTGGCTCACAACTTCTTAAAACTTTTTATATTACATATAAATTATAATATCTACGAGTTAACAACGGAGGCCGCCTGTCTGTTTAATTTGCTCGAATTTGAAAAGATAAATGTTCATCATTCTTCGCTCGCAGTATGTGGATTAGGCTTTTTTGTATAATAAAAGCAACACTAATTCTGGCGGTATTTTCTTCCGGTCGCGATCGCCGGAAATGTCCGAAAGCAATCAGCTTTGATCAATGTTGAAATATTTTCCTTATACCAGACAATTGCTATTCAATTTGGACAATCCCCTTTTTATGGGGAGCTGCCCCCCCCCCAACATCTTGGGAAAATAAAAAATAAAAAAAGCGTTCCCGCAGTAAATGAAATACTACTCCGCAGTCAAAGTTGACCTCATTAATTCATTAAAACGTGCATCTGTAAATTCTAAGTAGTTAAATAAATTCAAACATTTTCTCGTTAGTATTTCGCAGTGGCCCAATAGTTAACATCGCATGTTTTTATTCACACTTTAAATTCCAACTTTGCCTCAAGGGTTCGGGTTCGATCTCTATACTTACCTTCCAAAACTTATTTTTTATTTTAACCTCCCCCCCCGGGAGTTTTGACTTACCCAAAACTACACACACCTCCAAACATCCAGGAAACACCGGGTACCCCCCCCTTGTCTATCTACAAATATAAAAGCGATAATGTATGTATGTATGTATGTATGTTCGCTTTTTGTATATATCTGTAAAAGGCTGTTTTTCCGAGAAGCAATCGGTCGGCTCACAACTTCTTAAAACTTTTTATATCACATATAAATCATAATATCTACGAGTTAGCGGAGGTCGCCTTTCTATTCAATTAGATCGAATTTGAAATGATAAATATTCATCATTTTCGCTCGCCGCATGTGGATTAGGCGTTTTTGTATAATAAAAGCGACACTAATTCTGGCGGTATTTTTCCGGTCACGATCGCCGGAAATGCCCGAAACCAATCAGCTTTGATCAATGTTGAAATATTTTCCTTACATCAGACAATTTCTATTCAATTATGAAAATCACCTTTTTATGGGGATCTAGTCCCCCCCTCCAACATCTTGAGAAAATAAAAATAATAAAGTGTTCCCGCAGTAAATGAAATACTACCCCGCAGTTAAAGTTGACCTAATTAAGTCATTAAAACGTGCACCTGTCAATTCTAAGTAGTTAAATAAATTCAAACGTGTTTCCATTAGATTTCGCAGTGTCCCAATGGTTAACGTCTACGGGGTTTTTTTTCACACTTTAATTTCCAGCTTCGCCTCAAGGGTTCGGGTTCGATCCTCATACTTACTCACCATTTTTTCTTTATTTTAACCCCCGCCCTCGGAGTTTTGATTTACCCAAAACCACACACACCTCCAAACACACGGGCAAAATAAAATCAAAACTGTACATTACATTTTTCAAGGACTCGTATCGTTCGACTGAATGCATAAAAGAAAAATACTTAATATATCCTTATTCCGCGGAGATTTAAAGAACCGTTTAAACTTAAAAGAAAGAAAGAAATTAGCTAATTAGTAGTATAGTCAAGTTAAGAATTTGTTTGTTATGCGATTAAATAAAACATAACTTTATGATGGTTCGTCATAAAATGCAGAAATATATGTTCATATCGATTAAAAGATGTGACTAAACGAAAGGCAAACCGGTCATATGTGGTCCAGAATGTATAAAAATCTTACTCGATGGTAAATGTAAGAAGCGAAGGGATGTTTTTTTTAACAACTATTAAGAGTGTCAATGTTAGCCGAAAAGCGCAAATAATTTCCGAGTAAAAAACAATCCGATTATGCTGGACAATAAATCTTATATAGCTTCAAGAATATAAAACATCTGCTTGAAGTTTCCGAGAATGTCCAGAAAGCGCAAATTTAGATCTTAAATTTCACTCACTTGAATTTAATCAACTCATTTGTTTCCATCGTTAGTCAGGCATACAACTGCTGTGACACTATCGAGTTGATAAAATTATTACTGAATCGGAACACATACGATCATTACACAACACAAATAAACAAGGCATTATTTTCAAATAATCATTCTTTTTTAATCTTGTAAATCATTATTGGTTTTAGCATTACTTTGCAAGATAACACTAATAATTATTATTATTGCGTATGTTTGGATAAGTTAGTTTCATCCTGTAAAGTAATAGTATTACTCAATACTGATTAAGTAACCATTAATTAATTTAAACGGGTAATCATTAATTTAATCGTATGAATTAATCCTATTTTTACCAAAAGATAATGTTGTAATTATGTATAATTGTCACTAACTAATCATTAGTTTAATCTTCAAAATTTAAATGATTATTATAAAGGACTGACTTAATAATTGCACGGTTTATGGTTAATTAGTTGCTTGTGAAATGTAGATCACGGACCGTCTCTTACTTTGTGCCATTTTGCTCTGTACTGGATCAAGTAAATCGTTTGCTCCCGTAGATCAGACAATAGATGAGATTTGCTAATAAAACACTTGAGCCATGAGGCGCCTACTTGATACGTCTTAGATCCCAACTTGATTAGACTTGGAAGGATATCTCATCTCTACCTTTAGATTCAATTAAATCGTCACTATCAAATTATCTGTCTTATCGAAAATAAATAGAAGACAATTCTAATTCTTGGCTAACACATACAGTTTGCTAGATTTCTGTATAGAGCGGCATCACAATTTCCGGACAAAGAATGCCATGATTATAAGTTCTATGAAAATCGGAGTCTATATCTCTTTATCAACGACTTAATGTTTTATATATGTTGTTTGTTTTTGTTTTCGATACTTTTTAATAAATTCAATCATTTATATGAAAGTGCATTTTTACCTAAATGCGAGTTGGGAACAATTTTCCTTTGATCAATGTGGTATCCTCAAATGGAGAGTTGCATATATATGGTTTCCATAACATAATTATCCACTGATACGTGTTTCGTCGTCTACAACTCATTAGAGTGACCTGAATCTAGCGAGATTCAGCCTCTCTGATTAGCCGTAGTGGAAGAAACACGTGTCCGTAGACTGTTATATTTTCAAATAATATATATATATATATGTATATATATATCTATAAATATACATACATTATATATATATATATATATATATATATATATATATATATATATAGATAGATAGATAGCGCCCCCCCGTGGACTAATCTTAAATATGCATATATATATATTTTAATGAAAAGAAATTCTGTATTTATTAATTTTAAGTCAACACTCTATTGATTATAATATTGTACCCAATATTTAGTACTAACCCTCTGGCGTGGTCCATTTGGAAATATTTTTGAACACGATATTTTTATTCATGCAGCTTTCGTAATTGTTATAAAGATCATTTATTCTTTGATATTATATGTATGTAATGTATAGGAATGATTTCAGAAGTTAAAATAACTAGAATTGCTTCCATGTATATCCTTTCCGTGTTTTTTGTTATGTATTTTTCCAACCCTTTTTTTTTACACAGTGGTCACCTCTTATCAAGGCCCGGAAGCCACTCAGGGATAAGGGTTATTGCAAGTACAGTACGTCAGTGTGGAGATTTAATGAAGTGTTTACTAAAGGGGGTGGTTCATTAGGAATTTGTTAAGGTTGGATTTAAAGACATCCAAGTTGTAGTCAGGTTGGAAGCATGCAGACGAAACAGAGCTCCACAGGCGTGCAGTTCTAAGATAGAAGGTCTGTTCATGGAATCCACGTTTTGATTTAGGCACAGATAAAAAGTGGGGGAAATTTTTCACAGTGGATTCAGCTAGACGGGTGTTTTTCGTGAAAGATTGGCGAGGGGGGACCAGAGATTTGAGGTCAGATGAGCACCTGCCATGGAAATAACGATAAAACAAGGACAGGTTCGCAACGTCTCTTCTATGGGAGAGAGGTTGCAGGATAGAGAAAAGGGCATCCCCCACTAAGCCACAAAGTCTATTTTGTAATTTATCAAGGCAGGATATGCTGTTTTTAGCAGCTCCTGCCCAGATATGGCAGCAGTATTCCATCCTTGGACGTACTTGACTTTCATATAGATAGAGAATTGCATCAGTAGTGAGATATCTTCTGGAGCGATAGAAGGATCCCACCATCTTTCTTGCGACCTTAATGTGCGTGTTCCATTTCAGATAAGGATTAAAGAACAAACCCAAAACTTTGTCAAAACACGGGGTTTCTCCTAGACGAGAGCCACCCATCACAATTGATGCCAGCTGGGGATCAGAGCGTTGATGATGTAAAGATAGGAGTTTGGTTTTAGATGCATTGCAGGTAACCAGCCACCTCTTCCCCCACTGAACCACGCGCTCAAGATCAGAGGAGAGAGAATCAGCCTTTGATGTGTTGCCGTAGATGGTCGTGTCATCAGCATAGATGTCAACGAATGATTTAAGTATGTGTTAGGGAGGTCATTGATGTAGATCAGGAAAAGAGTTGGGCCAAGGATGTACCCTTGAGGGATCCCAGCATTAATACTGCAGGCCTCTGATTTTTGTCCATCGTATCGTATGTGAGCGTATCGGAGAGAAGTGATTTAATGATTGAGAAAACATTTCCAGTTATACCATAGCTGGAAATCTTGTGAAGTAAGCCCTTATGCCATACCTTGTCGAACGCCTTTGATATGTCGAAAGCAATTGCCCTAGAAAGGAAGCCTTTGCCAAGAGATTCACTAATCCTGTAAGATATAACCGTTAGCACATCTGCTGTAGAACTTGCAGAACGGAAAACATTGTGTGTCGCTAAGAATATTGTTTCTGCTGAGGTGGTTTACTATTTCTCTATTTAATATTGATTCCAGCAACTTACTCATAACACACAGGAGACTTATTGGTTTGTACATAGAAAAAAATGACTTATCACCTGATTTCTTAAATACAGGGAATACTGATGAGGTTTTCCAGGGAGTCGGAAAGCACTTCTCCTTAAGGCAACGCTTAAACAGTTTCGTATGTATGGGAGCAGTTTCTGGTTGAAGCTTTTTTAACACTATAATTTGGATGCCGTCAGGGCCAGTTGCTTTATTGGAATCAAGGTCCTTGATTAGTTTGGCGACCTCATGCACAGATATTTGTATGTTACCTTGCGTGTCCTGTGTTATAGGAGGAAATATGGGGAGTTGACGGCCTTCGTCGCATAGGGTGGTATTAGCTGCAAAGTTCTTTGCAAATAGTTTGGCCTTGTCTGATGCTGACGAGATGACCTCTGGTCCATTGATAATAGTTGGGATAGAACGCACACTTCTGTTCAGGATCCTATTTGTTATTTGCCAAAACTGGTGGGAACCAAGCCGCTGATCAGCTACTTTGGATTTAATAGAATGTGCATATAGCTCTCTTGCATTTTTTATTACTCGTTTACAGTGGTTTCTGGCAGTCCTGAAAGGAGCTTTAGTCTCAGTGCATCTATTACGTTGGTAGTTATGGAAAAAGTGATTTCTGTGCGCGATAGCAGCAGCACATTCTGGGGAGAACCATGGCTGGGTGTTGGAAATTTTTAGATGGTATGAATTGGTCTATACAATATATTGTATAGACCAATTCTATGTATGCCTACAATTAACCATTTTATTGTGTCATGCACACAGTCTTCGATACAACTTGTTGTTGTTATTATTTTTATTATCATCATCATTATCATCATCATTATTATTATTATTATTCATAATATATATAAAGTTAAGGTGGACCAAATTAAGTATTATGGTATTGAGTCGATGCAGTTAAACATTACTACGGATCAATAGCAATAATGGTTTAATGTGAAGATGACCAAAATGCAACCATATTCATCTTTTTGCTTTTTATATTGGCATATAAATTCACTTTACAGTTACCAAGGTACGAGTGTTTAACAGACGTAAATGTTTAGTATACATATGCCAATATATATGTATGAATAAAAAAAAACAATACGAAAAATACATAAATGTTTATATCTTTTCTGTATTTATTTCCTTGGTGTTGACGTGTAGAAATAAAAAAAAAAGTTGTTTGTTTTGTTATTCACACTCATTTATCAATCATGTATAATTTTAATTCTAAATTACGTGTTTCTTTACTCTCTTTGGCAGAGATCCGTTCTTATTTTCTTTGTGCGCCAAACTCAGTTTTAATGTGGATGTTTTTCACTTCATTTTATTTAAATTGGTATGTCTGTTTTTGTTTATAGTACAGTTGTTTATTAATTATTATTAACATCATGTGTTATATATATATATATATATAATTTTTGTTTTTATTATTATTTAGATATTTTTCATGTACGTGTGTGCCCTTGTTTCTAAAATAATGTGTATTTTTTGTATATATACGTGTGCATTTAAGACATTTTAGAGGATTAATAAAGTTTAGGATAGCAGATTTCTCATTCAACACACGGGCCGTCTAATTAACATGTACACTTAGCGAATGTCGCTAAGTTTGTTGCAAATCCGCCGTGTAGACTTAACGGGATGGTAAACATCTGCAGGTATATATATATATATATATATATATATATATATATATATATATATATATATATATATATATATCCGAAGTTTAACACCTTTTTTTTAAATCAGGTTGTTGTTTTTTTTGTTTTTTAAATGAAACCTTGGTCCTTGCTCCTTTAATTGAAAAAAAATTAGGGGTTGAATTACATTTTTCGAGTAGTTATAAGCTCGAAAACACAGGGGGTCCAATTATTCAATATTTTTCACAAAGTTTCTGATACACGCTCTTGGTCACAAAAAAGTATCGAAATGAAAAAGAAAAAGAAAGCCGTTGACAAAAACGAAATATGTAGTGTGGACAGCGTTCATTCCTAGCAATTAAGTTTGAAAAAGTTCATGTAAATTATTGTATCCGCTTGTGGAAGAATATTTTATTTTTTATTTATCTTTTTATTTTAAATTTCTTAAAATGTTGCAACGTTATAGCGTGTAATTCAAACGACCAAATGAGACGCAATTGATTTTAATATGTATATTGGAATTGAAATGAAATTGTAAACCGATAACAATAATGTAATTAATAGTTATGATAATGATAGTACAGTAAAGTATTAATAACAAAGTGTTAATAATAATTTCGAAATAATAACGATAATATTTCAACGTCACAATTGCTCTTTTTTTGCGTTCAAATTATCCAAATAAACAATTGTTAATACTGTCTGCTTGTTGTTTTTTTACATGTTTCATTTCTGTATTACGGTTAAGTTATTTTAAAACCCACTCTTCCCATGCTTAATGATAATTTCGAAATAATAACGTTAATATTTCAGTGCGCAGGTTAGGCGCTCATGCGCAATCGGATGTCGTAAACCGGAAAGTGGGTTACATACATCGATACACGGCCATTTTAGTTTTATAATTATATATATATATATATATATATATATATATATATATATATATATATATACACACTGTAGGGTTTCCTTTATTGCAGATCATAGTTTTGTTAATAACTTAAATAATATTAATCATGCGCACTAATACAGTATTTCGAAGAAGATAAGTTACCAAATTATTTTTTAAATCTATATCATATTTAAAAACTTACAGGTATTTATGGTGTTTGCTGCCATTTTCACTGTTTCACGCTTTATTACACGTTTGTAAAAATACAGTTTAAATGTAATAAAACCATATCTTTGCTTATCCAACTTTTTTGGTTCAATTAAGTAACAATATGAAATAAAATGTTTTTAGTACTTGGTCTTCGAGTCAAGATCAAAGTGTAGTATCTGTTCTTCAGATGCTGCACTTCAATTTCTTGTTCTCTGTCAGTGGAGGAGAAATCCTTCACGACTGAGACAATTTTTCTTTTTGTTCCTTTTCTCCACATTAAAAAACGACCCTGGTGTCTAACTCTGTCCCGTGGGGAGACATTGTAAATAGGAATAATATGAAATAAATGAAAGAAAGTATTCACCAGATATGTAACACAAAACCAAATCATTAATTAACACAACTCCCATTCCTTGTCATTAGCTTAGGCAATTTGCTATCAACAGATGAAGTCAATCTGTTGATTAGAGAAGGTGCTATGGTACTTGCAATTTCAATAATTTTATTCCAGAGCGCTTGTTTTGATGCCCTCCTTCATAAACCTCCCTCTTCACAATTGACTAGAACTGCTTAATTGGGTTTAAGTCAGGGGGACAAGGTGGCCAATTCCTGAAAGCCTCGGCCTTGATCTTCAGAAATACAAGGAAGGAAGGTCTAGCGAGCATTGTCGATGGAAATGGAGCATTGTTGTGCATATGAATTCAGTTGATGTCGACGAAGTAAAGGTAGCTGGTACAACCAAGGGGATCAATCATCTAAAAACTGTATGTATGCTTCGCTTGAGATTTTCATACCTTCCGGCACTCGAGAAGGTTCTAATAATGTATCAACTATAATACTCGCCCTAAACATAACTCCCCCGCCTCCTTGGCGACGAACACGATGTGGAATAGCAGCTCTGGAAGGACTCCAAATTTTAGCCAATCCATCTGGACCATCAAGTGTGGCTCTAGCTTCATCTCTGAACAAACCTGTTGGAAGATTTTTTCGTATATTTTTCTGCCCACGCAATAGGCTTTTTTTCCTTATGTTTGGTTTTAGTGATGTATGGAAATGAGCTTCACGTTCCCGGCTTAATCATTCAGTTTTTTTTTCTTATGGTTTAAGGGAGGTCTGGAAATAGGCTTCATTCAAGCCACTGCCTCTGGTCTTTCTGGACAGCGGACGAATGCCAACTTTGGTAAAAGGTGAGACGCTGGTGCCATTTGTCCCCTATTGACCTGATTGCGAATTTCTCGCATATCACGAGGGGAAATACTTCCTCTTGTGTCTTTGTCTTTTTGTGATGTGGGATTGGACTTCTCCACAACAGAAACCGAGGTTATCTTTCCCTTCCCAGTTCTCTGACTAAATCCAAAAGAGTCAGTTCCTCTATAAGGCCTGCTACAATTCTTTTCTTTTCAGTAGCAGTCAAATGTGTTTTAAGGCATTTTCACAAACCTGCAATAAAGCGAGAAACAATGAAAATAGAAAGCAAAAATCATGGATGCCTATGGCTTTTGAAATATCATATAGATTTGAAAGATATTTTGGTAGCTTATCTTTTTCGGAGTATTCTGTCACTGTGCAATATTTCGATTTTTATGATGAATATTGTTGAAGTTATTATAAAAAATGATCTTCAATAAAACGAGAACACCCAGTTTCCTTGATTGTTGGCTTACCGTTGTTTTTAAACTGCCTATTTTGCTATTTGCTATATTATAAATGTATGCATTTAAAGTAAAACAGTTTTATGGTATATCTACAATGTTTTATCTTAATAGATACCCCCTCTGCTTATGGTACTATATATTCAATCAGAATTACTCTGTCTTAGTTAACAACAGTTTAGCTTAATTCTGTCTCTAGCTTAACGGCCCTTATAATTTGGTCACGAGAAAATTTGGCTTAAGTTTCAACTATTAATATTACGGCTATGTTCTTCAATTGTAGTGATACCTAATATAATAACTTATCAAAGGCAATATTGAACAAAAATATTATGATTAAATCCCTAATTTACATATCCTCATTGCATTCTTTTAGATTTTTCAGGGTAAGTATCTTCGCTACTTCGCTTGCTTCGAGATATGGTTAGAAAGTACCGGACAAGAATCTGTTTTTGACAATATGTTCACCTGTTCCTAGCCCAGAACCATATCGGATTGAAGTCGGCCGCCTGGCTATTACCTAGGAGCTTCACCCGGCTATTACATAGAAGACTTGTCACCCGGCTTTTGGGTTGAGCAAATGTATCGTCTATTGTTTGAGGTGCTTTTGACCGGGGAATGCCGAGAGGGAAGCCCGGAGAATTTTTTGTAGACCAGATGCCCCCTCTTTTGAGGCCACTCTCATTACATATCTTCTTTACAACCTTGTGTCACATCTTGCTGAGGTTGATATTAAGTTAATCTTAATCTTAATCTGATTTCCATTTTTATTAGTTAGGTAGGTACAGTGAGTGACCAATTCGTTAAACAAACTCAGCATTTGCATTTTTGTATTTTGCTTCGAATATAAGCGTTGTGTTCTCTAAGAAATTTTTTCTTAACGTAATCTCAAAACATACGTAAATATGCCTTACAATTAACATAAGGTTTATTTTAATGGATGTATTTCGAAATAGTCATCTACAATTACGTAAAAGTTGAGGAGTTAAATCAACTGTACTACTTAAAGTATTTTGCATGCAGAACAAACTGGCTAAAATACCAGAAATCAATTTGTTTAATAAAATATAACTTTATATTTTCACGCAGCAGTGGAAGGGTATTATATTATATTTAAATAAAACTATACATTGGCTTGCATTTTACAATGCTGCTATATTAAATACCTATTATTTTTTTATGCCAGTGAAACATCCTATATATGGCTCCATAAGTATTACTCGCTACAACAAATAGTATATACAACAATTACCTATACACTTATGTATACAATACTCAATTTATACACAACCTCGTGTATACAACACTTAATATATACAACGCATACTGTATAAAAATCTTAATTTATGCAACGTTACTTAATACGACACATAATATATGCAACGCCTAATGCATACAAACCTTATTGTATATAAAAAAAAACTTATACCAAACTTACATTATACAACACGCCTGATATGCAACATGTATACAGCACCTACGGTATATAACACTTACTGTGTACAACACCTTATTTATACACTCCCTAACATGTACATCACCTACTGCATAGAATATTATATATATACATATATATGCACATATATGCAATTATTAATGTAAAAAAACACCTAATGCATAGACGACTTACTGTATACATAACCTATTAAACACATTACTGAATTTATAAAGCACACAATGTATAAAACATTCTGTATAAAATACTTAGTGGACTGTATAGCCCATACATAAAACACTCCTCGGATATATTACACTCAATGTATCTTAACCATACTCCCGAGAACAGCGACTGTTAACCAGATCCTGTATGTAGACAATACTTAAAGTGTACAACACTTAATGTATATAATGCAAAATGTATATAACATTTTCTGTATACAGCATCTATTAAATACAAAGCCTAATGTATGCCACATCTTATTTACACAGTTCGTAACATATACAATATCTAATGCATAACACAACTGTTTTTCGCAATGTCTGATGTATATCTGATTCAATGGGTGCTGTATCATTATTTCGTCTGATTAAACCTCTTATTTAATTCAGAGAATTTTTCCAAAGTTTATTATTGAATATTTTTTTGGTGTTAACGTTCTTCGGATCCTTTTTGCTCATTATAATTAACTTCGATATGATTGAATGGTGCACATATTTTGATCTAACTATCAATCGCTATCTGACGGTTATATATATATATATATATATATATATATATATATATATATATATATATATATATATATATATATATATATATAACACTATCGGAAATGAACACCGATTCGGTTAAATTGATTATTTTATCCTCTGGGAATCAGTTTCATATTTTTCTCTTAAATTCATTTCAAGACGTATGGTTTCCACTGGACATTACATTAAACTAAATAATAAATATGTAAATTTGTGGTGGAAATGTATGCATTTAATGATGTACGTATACTCTTTTATGAGTATTAGAGATGCGTCATACACAGATTCTAGAAATTATCACAAGGACACGCACTTATCAGCTTAATATGCTCTTGATTTCAAATTGAAAGAGAGGGACCATATGTTTTATGACTAATGACATTCAAGAGACTGCATGAACACTGTTTCGCTTAATCTCAACAAATCAGAATGGCTAGCCTATGACAAATCCAGATCCAGGAATCGAACATACAAACATCTTATTGACAGTCGGCGGTTCTTCTATCTAATCTATGGAATAAACGATCATAAATTATATGTGCAGTGCCTTTATATAAAGAGTTCACCGCTACGTGGTCGTTATTTTGGATTTACAAACGTAAAGGGTAAATATATGACCTGTGTTGTTGTATACCAGGTCATTAGTGAAGTTTACTGCGAAGTCTTGGCAGACGAGTTCCATTTCCTTAGTCACTGATAATACACGTGCCCTAAGATGCCTCTTCAGTTATACTAGCGGCTCGCACACTCTCAAACGGATATGACACTGATGACAGAGATTGATTTGGATTGCAACCAACAACAATGGAACCTGTATAATCGTGCGATTTTATATGATTAAGGAGATCAGCCTTAGTCAACTGAGCCCGGCCACACACCTCACAGATCCAGAGGTCTCCATAATTGCGTGGCAAGATTTGGAGTTGCCTACATGCTCTCCATAGCGTCACCTGAGCTATACTTGCTGTTTTCAAATCCCTTGCGCCCTTATATATAAGTAGCCTCAACTGCTTCAATCAAACGGTAGGGACTCCCAACCGTCATCCGGAATATAAAAGTTCAAACTCACCTAGATGCTATCACAAAAAGTGTTTTTCTTTTGGTTTGTGCTGTTTTCCTTTTCTTGTTTTGTTTTTTTCAAAAGGGACCTTATATTAAACAACTTGTTTAGGAGTCGAGAGACATCAAGTAGGACCAGATGACCCACGCAACGCATGCGTTTCTTAATAACATTGGAAGCAATACTGGTTGGTTTGACCATATTTAAGACACATATCAAAAACCAAAACTTTCCCACATTTAAAAAAAGTGTGCCTAAGCACATGTGACTGGTATAAGGTACATGTATCATACGGATGATGATACCCATGTATGATACACTGACACTTTAGTTGTCAGTGTTAGATCACAATACGGCCATACTATTTTGTAACTATTCGAATGCGTCTGATGCCTTGGTGATTCTCTGCATATGTCCGCACCAAAGCCACGATCAATTAATAAAATACTACACTAAGGTAGAATTTTTTCAAAGACTTAACGGTGCTTTCCATATATAGATAATTTATATACATACATGCATATATACATATATGCATAATTTATATACATACATGTATATATACATATATGCATAATTTATATACATACATGTATATATACATATATGCATAATTTATATACATACATGCATGTATATATACAATTTATATACATACATGCATATATATACATAATTAATACACATACATGCATATATATACATAATTAATACACATATATATATATAATTTATATACATACATGAATATATATATATATAATGTATATACGTACATGCATATATATATATAAAGTAAATACATACATGCATATATATATAAAGTATATACATACATGGATATATAATGTATATATACATGCATATATATAATGTATATACACACATGCATATATATATAATGTATATACATACATGCATATATATAATGTAAATACATACATGCATATAAATAATGTAAATACATACATGCATATAAATAATGTATATACATACATGCATATAAATAATGTATATACATACATGCATATAAATAATGTATATACATACATGCATATAAATAATGTATATACATACATGCATATAAATAATGTATATACATACATGCATATAAATAATGTATATACATACATGCATATAAATAATGTATATACATACATGCATATATATAATGTATATACATACATGCATATATATAATGTATATACATACATGCATACATATAATGTATGTACATACATGCATACATATAGTGTATATATACATGCATATATATATACTGTATATACATACATGCATATATATATACTGTATATACATACATGCATATATATATACTGTATATACATACATGCATATATATACTGTATATACATACATGCATATATATATACTGTATATACATACATGTATATATATATATATATACTGTATATACATACATAATTAACCATGCTCTAGTCCATCATCTTACAGATGCTAAACTACTGACTGACAAACAATATGGATTTAGACAAGCCCGTTCTCACAGCAGACATCCTCACTGTGATCTCTGAACGTATATACCATTCACTGGACAAAGCGGGGGAAGGCAGAGCGGTAGCTCTAGATATATCTAAGGCTTTTGACAGGGTATGGCATGAGGGTCTCCTCAGTAAAATCAGATCATACGGTATCACTGGTAGAATACTTAACATAATTAAATCCTTCTTAGATAAGAGAAAAATCCAGGTAGTCCTCGACGGTCGCACATCTAAACAATATGATATAAATGCGGGAGTGCCCCAGGGTTCTATACTTGGACCTCTATTGTTCCTGATATTCATAAATGACCTCCCCGACAACATTGCCTCTGAGATGGGTATATATGCTGATGACACTACACTCTATGGCAGACACGACAAGAAGACGAATGAACACATTTCTAAAGAAATGGCAGAAACACTAGAGGAAGACCTCCAATCTGTAGTGGAATGGGGACAAAAGTGGTTGGTCGCGTTCAATGCTGCCAAGACTAAACTGTTTTCATTCAATAATTACAAGAAACCCTCTCTACCACCCATAGCAATGGCCAACGACTCTTTATCTGAGAGTCCATCTTTCAAACTCCTGTGCCTAACGTTCACAGGAAACATGAGTTGGAACAATTACATTGAAGGCATTGCCAGGGCCGCTGCAAGAAAGGTAGGCTCTCTCTACCGTTCTAGAAAACTGCTAACACCCGAAAGTATCCTGTACCTCTATAAGGCAACCATTCGCCCATGTATGGAGTATTGCTGCCACATCTGGGCTGGTGCATCTGCTACTAGTCTCTCGCTCCTTGACAAGGTTCAAAAGAGAGTCGCAAACCTGATAGGCCCTGAACTGGCATCTAAGCTTCAGCCTCTGTCCAATCGACGAAATGTTGCATCCCTCTGCCTTTTCTACAAGTATTTTAGTGGTGAATGCTCTGACGAACTGCAATCACTTGTGCCCCCACGACGCGAGCACCCTCGACAAACCCGACAGGCTACTAGATCCCACTCCCACACTGTAGAGATCCCTAGATGTAAAAGATTTTTTTACTCCAATAGTTTCTTCCCCAGAACCGTAAGATTCTGGAATTCCAGGTCCCTGCTTCCCCAACAGTACTGACGTGCAGAAGTTCAAGTGTAACGTGAACCGACACCTTGTTGCCCAAATCCCTACATAGTACCCCAGTAGTTGTTTCCTCTGATAGTAGCCCCCTACACCAAAGTGGCAATTTGCCTTGTTTGGGGTGAAAATGTAAAAAAAAAAATATATATAATTTATATACATACATGCATGTATATACAATTTATATGCATGCATATATATATATATATAATTTATATGCATGCATATATATAATTTATAGGCATGCATGCATATATATAATTTATATAAATACATGCATATATAAGTTACAAACATACATGCATATATAATTTACAAACATACATGCATATATAATTTACAAACATACATGCATATATGTATATAATTTATACATAACTGCATATATATATATATAATTTATATACATACATGCATATATATAATTTATATACATACATGCATATATATAATTTATATACATACATGCATATATATAATTTATATACATACATGCATATAGATAATTATATACATGCATGCAGATATATAAAATTTATATATATATGCTCATATAGAAATTTATATACATATATATGTACAATTTATATACATATATTCTTATATATATACAATTTATATACATACATGCTTATATATATACAATTTATATACATACATGCTTATATATACAATTTATATACATATATGCTTAAATATATATACAATTTATATACATACATGCTTATATATATACAATTTATATACATACATGCTTATATATATACAATTTATATACATACATTCTTATATATATACAATTTATATACATACATGCTTATATATGTACAATTTATATACATACATGCTTATATATATACAATTTATATACATACATGCTTATATATATACAATTTATATACATATATGCTAATATACATACAATTTATATACATACATGCTTATATATAAATACAATTTATATACATACATGCATATATATTTTATATATATACATGCATATGTATAATTTACATAATACATGTATATATAATGTATATACATGCATGCATATATAATGTATATATACATGCATATATATAATGTGTATACATACATGCATATAAATATATAATGTATATACATACATGCATATATATAATGTATATACACACATGCATATATAATGTATATACACACATGCATATATAATGTATATACATACATGCATATATATACTGTATATACACACATGCATATATATATAATTTAAATACATACATGCATGTATATAAAATTTATATGCATGCATGCATATATATATATAATTTATATGCATGCATATATATAATTAAATATAAATACATGCATATATATAATTTATATACATACATGCATATATATAATTTATATACATACATGCATATATAAGTTACAAACATACATGCATATATATAAATTTACAAACATACATGCATATAAATAATTTACATACACACATGCATATATATAATTTATATACATACATGCATATAATTTATATACATACAGGCATATATATAATTTATATACGTACATGCATATATATAATTTATATACGTACATGCATATATATGATTTATATACATACATGCATATATATACTTTATATACATACATGCATATATATAATTTATATACATACATGCATATATATAATTTATATACATATATGCATATATATAATTTATATAAATACATGCATATATATCATTTATATACATACATGCATATATATAATGTATATACATACATGCATATATATAATGTATATACATACATGCATATATATAATGTATATACATACATGCATATATATAATGTATATACATACATACATATATATAATGTATATACATACATGCATATATATAATGTATATACATACATGGATATATATATAATTTATATACATACATGCATGTATATATAATTTATATCCATGCATGCATATATATATATATATATATAATTTATATGCATGCATATATATAATTAAATATAAATACATGCATATATATAATTTATATGCATACATGCATATATAAGTTACAAACATACATGCATATATATAAATTTACAAACATACATTCATATATATATATATAATTTACAAACATACATGCATATATATATAATTTACATACACACATGCATACAATTTATATACATACATGCGTATATATAATTTATATAAGTACATGAATATATATAATTTATATACATACATGCATATATATAATTTATATACATACATGCATATATATAATTTATATACATACATGCATATATATAATTTATATGAATACATGCATATATCCCATTTATATACATACATGCATATATATAATTTATATACGTACATGAATATATATAATTTATATACATACATGCATATATATAATTTATATACATACATGCATATATATAATTTATATGAATACATGAATATATACCATTTTTATACATACATGCATATATATAATTTACATACATACATGCATATATATAATTTATATACATACATGCATATATATAAAGTATATACATACATGCATATATATAATTTATATACATACATGCATATATATAATTTATATACATACATGCATATATATAATTGATATACATACAGGCATATGTATAATATATATACATACATGAATATACATATATATAATGTATATACATACATGCATATCTATAATGTATATACATACATGCATATATATATAATTTATATACATACATGAATATATATATAATTTATATACATGCATGAATATATATATATATATATATATATAATTTATATACATGCATGAATATATATATACATAATTTATATACATGCATGAATATATATATTTTTTTATTCATGCATATATAATTTATATACATACATGCAATATATATATATAATTTTATACATACATGCATGTATATATAATTTTATACATACATGCATGTATCTATAATTTTATACATACATGCATGTATCTATAATTTTATACATACATGCATGTATCTATAATTTTATACACACATGCATGTATATATAATTTTATACATACGTGCATGTATATATATATTTATACATACATGCATGTATATATTCTTTTATACATACATGCATGTATATATTATTTTATACATACATGCATATATATAATTTATATACTAGATGCATATATATATAATTTATATGCATAGATGCATATATATTTGTATACATACATGCATATATATACAATGTATATACATATATGCTTATATATATATAAATTTATATATATATATATATATATACAATTCATATACATACATGCTTCTATATACAATTTATATACATACATGCTTCTATATACAATTTATATACATATATGCTTACATATACAACTTTCATACATACATGCACATATGTACAATTTATATACATACATGCTTATATATATACAATTTATATACATACATGCATATATATACAATTTATATACATACATTCATATATTTATTTTATATACATACATGCATATGTATAATTTACATACATACATGAATACATATATAATGTATATACACACATGCATATATAATGTATATACATACATGCATATATATAATTTATATACACACATGCATATATAATGTATATACATACATGCATATATATAATGTATATATACATATGCATATATATAATGTATATATACATGCATATATAATTTGTATACATACATGCATATATATAATTTATATACATAATGCATATATATAATGTATATACATACATGCATATATATAATGTATATACATACATGCATATATATAATGCATATACATACATGCATATATATAATGTATATACATAGATGCATATATATAATGTATATACATACATGCATATATATAATGTATATACATACATGCATATATATAATGTATATACATACATGCATATATATAATGTATATACATAAATGCATATATATAATGTATATACATACATGCATATATATAATGTATATACATACATGCATATATATAATGTATATACATACATGCATATATATAATGTATATACATGCATGCATATATATAATGTATATACATACATGCATATATATAATGTATATACATACATGCATATATATAATGTATATACATACATGCATATATATAATGTATATACATTCATGCATATATATTATTTATATACATACAATCATATATATATAATTTAGATACATACATGCATATATATAATGTATATACATACATGCATATATATAATGTATATACATACATGCATATATATAATGTATATACATACATGCATATATATAATGTATATACATACATGCATATATATAATGTATATGCATACATGCATATATATAATGTATATACATACATGCATATATATAATGTATATACATACATGCATATATATAATGTATATACATATATGCATATATATATATATAATTTATATACATATATGCATATATATATATAATTTATATACATACATGCATATATATTTAATTTATATACATACATGCATATATATATAATTTATATACATACATGCATGTATATATAATTTATATACATACATGCATGTATATATTATTTATATTCATGCACGCAAATATATAATTTATATGCATGCATATATAAGTTTCAAACATACATGCATATATATATAATTTACAAACATACATGCACATATATATGCATATAATTTATATACATACATGCATATATATAATTTATATACATACATGCATATGTATAATTTATATACATACATGCATATGTATAATTTATATACATACATTCATATATATAATTGTTATATATACATTAATATACATATAATTCATATGCATACATGCATATATATATATATATAATTTATATACGCACATGCATATATATTATGTGTATGGCATTTATCAATCATATAAATATTCTTTAAATTCAATCGCTTAATTAAACTTCCGTCCCAATTCCACAGAAACATTCCCGAGTTTAACAAAATACACCTGAAGGAGGTCGGAGGTTACATCCACCAAAATATTGTAAAAATCAGTTGTCGAATATATCCAAAAAATACGAATAAGCAATTCTTATATATGAAGAATCGAGTAGGTGATGCAATTTTTTCTTTCTGTCCCCTTTCACGACATAAGAAACTCTACTCTATCGTTATTTTAATCGTCAATAATCGGATGAGCTTAAATTTATGCCTTCTCTTCTACTAAACATTTCCAACGAAGAGTTACTTAAGTACAACATGCCAACCCTTTTCCTAACTCGTTCTGTGCCTATATGAAACAAAAACTTAATGAACCAAGTTTATTTCTTAGAACTGCCTACTTGTGGGCACGTCATAACAGGACACTGCTATCTGCCTAACTAAAATATTGTTGTCTTCAAGTCCTATGTAAACATTATCTTCTTGAACAGTCCCCTAAAATAATATAGTTGTACCCAATTTCCATTACGACCGATCACTACATTGATGTGACAATCGCCACCTTCACCTCATGAACCTTTATCACTGAGTGAGTCTTAGGCCTTGATAAGCGGTGACTTCTATTGTAATCCAATTTCCAATTTGTTTTTTACGGTGTTTTTTCAAATTATTTTCAGGCCGCGAGAATTGTTTACTTTTTCTTTTCTTTACATACACATGCTAACCATACATGTTGCCTTAATTGAGGGTCCAAATGAGGGACGTATTTTAGGATCCAACAATATCAAATGAATATAGAGAGAATAGTGAAAATAAGGAGAAAAACACTTTCAATCGAAATATGTCGAGGCCAACTCCCTCTCACCTGAAGAATAGAAGAGCTTCCCTCATACAACATATAAAATAGAAAGAAAAGTTAGTTTCCAAATAATTAAATAAGAAATACGGGATAAATAAATAGAGACATCCTAAAAGTAGAAGATTATCAATAAAACATAAATAGGAATGCAATTATACGTAAATATGAAGGTAACAACGGAAACTGATGCATGGGTTTCAAATTTTAAAAGAAAATATGAGAATCATTAAGAAAAAAAATTAAATTAAGGATAGAAAGGAAAAAGAAAAGGTAAAACTGAATAAGGAATAGAACCAATCAGTTCCGAAATACAAATAAATATATAAAAGAATGCACCCGTTCAGTTTCTAAGGACTACTATTGTTAAGAGTACGGCTGTAGGGGCAGCTGCATGTGTAACTGTGGCAAGGGTTTCGCAATCATCAACCACGTATCTCCTAGACAGACACTGCTTGGGTCCAGTGGCACGGAGAAGTCCACAACGACGGGAAACAATGCCGGGATAAGCGGCGAGCACATACAGAACCCTGGAAGTTCCAAATGGTCACCTATCGGGTAATGCCCAGTCATTGAGTAACTTCGGTGATTTGACGGGGGCCGATGTGACGAACGTGATTATGTCGTATAGGTATATATAAAAGCAACAAAATTCGCATGATGAGAAGTAAACAGAAAAAATTAGAAAAATAAAATCAAGAAAGGACAGATTCAAAATTTAAAGCAGTAAACAAAAAATTCAATTAGATACTTCTCGAGGGAAAATAGGTCTAAATATATTTGAACTCACAATCATTTCAAAAATGGAGTTTATATTACCATATAATTATAAAATACTGACTAGAGAAACAAAAAAGTCAGATCAATCTTAATTATACTATTAACATGCAAACGATTCAAATTCTTTTTGGGTTTTATTTTCTTCTGCTATCACGGATATTCTCTTAATATCACGGTTAGGATGAGGGCTACTACAGCATTCCTTTAATGCTCCTAACAATCTCAACCTGTCAAGAAGGAAATTTGGTCACGATTAGACGTGTTCTGTGAACAGTTCTAGTTGCGAATGTTTACTTGAGTTTAATTCTCGACTCACACAGTTGCATTTTTCTATAAATGTCATTTTAAGGTTTTTCCTTGGAATATTTTTTATATAGATAATCATTTTTATGAACTTTACTGTGGAACTTTTTAAAGTATGTGCGTGTCTTTCTTCATTTACTTTAAATATTTTTCTCTTTACTTCCCATAATACATATATATGTCAATTTTTTATGTATATTTGCTCTTTTACAACCCATTTTTTATTTGTTCACATTCTGTTTATTATTTTCAATTCTTCTATTTTTCATTTCTTTTCAATTTATTTCGTAAGGATTCATTTATTTTTGTTATCTCTAATATTCTTTAAGAATTATTTGTTTGTATACTTCTTTTTTTTTGTTACTCTCCTATTCACGCACGCCTAATATTTCTTAGTATATAATATTATTTACACATATAATTTTAGGTTTTTAATATATCTTCATATATACTTCTTTTATAAAAAGCTCTTACGTAAGCTTTTAAGTTATATATTTTGTGTAATACTGACCATTCCTCCCTTCAGATGAGAAACCTATTTTATAAAAGGCCATGACTTTAAATGATTTTCTCGCTATTTAATCTTCTTCTGCCCGTATATATCTGTAAATCTTATAATATTGTATTGAATATTTATTCACAATCTTTTTTATTTAATATCCTCTCTGGTTAAGGCCGCATTCGGTTGTTTCTTTCTTGATCAGTTTGCTTAGTTTCAAATATATTCTTTATAAGCGTCATTTAATAATTATATATAATGTTGAACGATCAAATTGTCGCCTTACAAAGACGACATGATTATATATTCGTTTGATTAAAACCGGTTTTATTATTTCTTGCAGACCATCGTTTGGTTGGCCACTTGTGTACACATCCCAGAGCCTACTATCATGTCTGAAAGTGGCACAATGTTCAACAGGCAGGATCGAAAATGCGTCGCTGTACAACTCATGCTTTCTATCGATCAAAGTTGTCACAGCAAGAATATTGCCAGCATTCTCAAAAGGAAAATCCGGACGGTCTGAGAGCATACCCAGGGTGATAAAAACAATTTTTCCGGCACGGTTAGGGTTTTCGCTGTCGGTCCAAGTAAAGGTCACATAATGTACACTCACATTTTCCAAGTTGAGTATAATAAACTACACCTAAGTGTCTCTGCATGTGCTGAGGAATACGGTGATCTTCCGGTGCAATCAACTGACCGCTGACAGACTCTGGGTGTAGCAGCATGACAGTGCGCCTGCCCACAAGTCCAAAGAGGCCTAGGCTTGTCTTCAGAATAACTGCTACGACTTTGTACCTTTCTCTCACTTCCTTTTTTTTTTTTTTTTCGAACGTAACTCGCAGGGCTACTTCGTTCGGTGAAATGTCGAGAACATCGCCAACATCATCTCCACACAAAACAAAACAATAGATGTATTTATGTCTGAAACTATCTTACTGATAAAACAAAACTCTTAATCAATTGGTCATATAGAACTGAAATTAACACGAAATAATTATCATACAATAAGGATGGTATTTTTTTATGAGTACAGATATTTGTCGGAAAGATAAAATATAAAATCTTAACTTCAACTTGCCGACATGTTTATATTACTTTTTCTCATGCGTAAATTAGTCATAGCTTGTAATGGTTTACTTTAAAACTAGCGGGACCTGTGGAAATTTCACTGTGGCCTCTTTCATGGGTAATATATAGATGCTGGCATTCTGTGGAGGTTCAGCGTAAATAGAGAGACTCTGATATTTTCTAACTCTTTGTTTTACATGTAAAATTATTCATCTTAGCTAGCAAGGACGCTTGGCGTAGCTCGATCGTAAAATACGCTTACACATGATATCAGAATTTAGCACATTTCGTATATATTATGGTAGAATTTATTTTTATAAATAATTATAAATAATTTCCCTTATATATTTATATATTATATATATATGACTTCGATGCATGAGCTTTAATCAAAAACGAAACTAAAACATCTAAATATATTTAATTCTTGGTTAACATATTTATAAAACAAATACATAATTTGAGTGCCATCAGTTATAATCGAAACCGAAACCAAAACCTATAAAAATATTGGTAAAATTATTTATTAGAAGAAATGGAAGGTCATAATTGTAGCTATGAGAATAAAATATTCTTTTCATTCTTTTGACTCTCGGGTATCCGACACAGGAAGACACAGTTAATCAACCGAGAACCACATCACTCTATATAAAAGCATATAGGATATTAACGAATACACACTCCAGTGTCAAAACAATGAAAAGAATATGATGTGTCCAAGCCCCAGTCATAACTATTAAAGCATGATCACTAAAAAAAGAAAAGCTGTAAGCATACAACACAAAATACCACACACGCTATTCTATTAGTATAAAGAATTTGTAATAGAACACATGACTTAAAATATTAGACTCTTCATGATGGTGTTTTCGCGCGGGCTCTAGTTTTCAAATAAAGAGTGCCTTTTGTGAAGTTCAATTTTTGCGGCTTACCATGCGCATGTTAAAATAATAGAAACCCCCTGTTTCTAATCACGCACTGAGAAATAGAAATTGCGTCAAACACAATATTGGCTACTTATAAAAAAATTGTCTAAGCAATTCTGATGAAGTTTCGGTATACGATGAATATTAGACATTTTAAACAAACAATTATTTATTTAAAAAGAAATTACTGCACGAGTCTAATCTTTTAACCGTCAAAAATTGAATTTCATTTTCACCGTAATTATAAATAATGAGTTTGACATTATGTTTCCCATCTGTCTATTGATAGCTTAAACGTTTAGGAACACGGTTTGAGGGCGCGTAATGTTTTGATTTTAATTCTAGTTTATAGTACCCAAATATTTTTTTCACTTTTGAAATAAAGCTATTAAGTACAATGCCCTATTCAATAGAGAATTGTCTCTTTAATAAGGAATGCGTAACGTCTAATACTCAAAATATTTTCAAGCGTTTTTATAACCGGACAAGGCCATGTGCATCTTGCTAGTTATTAGTAAATGATCGTATCTAATAACATTATAGTTTCTGTTGAGTTACATTTACTTAGCATTGGCACAGAGTATCTACAAAATTTTAAACGGTTGTTTTCGTTTAGTATAAATATATTACTAAGCTAAATCAGTATAAATGGAGGGCTCCATTAATTTACAAATAATTTGTAAGGCAAGTTAATTACTATGAGCAAGCCAACGAGGACAGCGAACTTGTTCAAGGACAACAGAAATGTTTCCTTAAGACATTCCACTTCATATTCGAACTCTTGATAAGACATACCTCTAGTTGTACCTGCTGTACGGCAAGTGGCAAAGGTGTCACAGTTGCTGAATTTGCACACATTGAAGAACGTCAGAGAAAAAGTACTATTCGAAATAATTGAGCCGTTACCGCTGTTGATATAGAATCACCTCACAGGTCATTTAAATGCGGAAGATACATTAAAGTTCGAATGGAATTTGACTAGCCATCTACCGAGCGATCGAACAAGTGCATGGTTTCGCAGGCATGGGATGAATAGCAGCAAACATCACGCATTTCATAAGAACATAATCTATCAGGTTGTTGCAAAAGTTCTCGCCATTTCACAAAGAAAATTGTTCTAAAACATTTTCTGATATTTGACAAAGTGTTACATCTCATTAGAAAGCAAGTATTCTATTCTACAAGATAAAAGTAAATGTTTTTTGCTCATGTAATTTTTATTGCATTTTCAGAACCATAAAATCACATTTTGACACCCCCTTCTTTCCGCCTAAAACTGCCATCAAAATAAAGTGAAGTGACCAAGGATATTTGCGCCGTTTATTGCGAAAACGCACTAGGGGAGAGGACTGTTCGAGATTAATTTACCTGATTGAACACACGGAAATTTTGACCTACAAGAAGCTCCTCGTTCAGCGAGATCAATTCCAGATAGACGAAGAGCAACTCAGGGTTCTTTTGAAACGAGATGACCATCAGACATGCAGAGAATCGGGTGAAAAAATAAAGTATGATTCTACGAGAATTTCACGCCACCTTTAGTCGATGAGGTGCACGCAAAAACCTGGAGCTTGGGTCCCACACTAACTTACTTTTTTTGTTCTACTTCTTCACTTTTCTTTAAAAAAAATAGCGGAAACTCATGCAGCAACCTAATACATAGGTAAGACAAACACTGAAACATAACTCTTTTTATAAAGCGATATATGTCTATATGTTTCTATATTTACATATAAAAATACACAGTAGTACTCATATATTCACTCTAAAACTAATTAGCACAGTATTAAAAGCTTCAGCATATATTCGCTCAGTTGAATGCGGATTTAAACGTGTTTAATTAAAATTTAATTCAATGCAAAAGGAATACAAATATTGTTAAAACCTGTGTTAATTTTCAGATTGTCACGATTAAGTTAAATGTAATTCATATGCATTACATATGAACAAATACATATTCCTCAGATATAAGTTCTCTCAGAGTATCTAAGAGATTCTCACAAAATTATAGGAAATCAAACTAGGTTAATAATTAAAAAAATGCTTAATTTGCATGACTTTACTTCACTGATCTCGCACATCAATCACGTATTATTTACTAAAATTTCATATTTTAAAGATAGATATTTAAATCATCTTCTAGGTTATGGATAATGCAATAGATTTTTATAAGTTTGAATAAAACATTAGACAGCTCTTATCTATGACCTAATAGTTTTCTCTCTCTTTATACGAATAATCTCTTATTATGTAACTCGTATATAATAAACACTGTCGTCATTATATACATACGTGGGTTTGTTTAGTAGATGAGTTACCATGATTAATTACAGTTTTTGCTTTTCGCAATTATGCATAATCTTTAAAATATGAAATATTTCTAGATACAAGCTACTACATTCAATACAATAAAATTAGTTGTAATAGGGAAAATGGGGTCTTTAATTAAACGATTGCGGTTTAAATTGTTCTTTACACGTGAAAAATGAACACCTATCAAAACCAATGGTTATTGGATAATACTAATTTAAGCTACTGAACGATGTAACGTTTGGCATCCCACAAAACAATGTGGACATATATTGAAAATAAATCTACACAGAGGAACACCACATATATATATATATATATATATATATATATATATATATATATACACACACACCCACTATACAAATTCGTGGGGGAAAAAGAATGATCTGAAAATAATATAAACGAAAACCGGTCTCTATTAATAATTGCGAACAACATTTCGGAAGACGTTTATAGATATATTCGTAGAAACACATACCATTCTGAATAAATTGTATTATTACGCATATCTCCTTCATTATACGTCGATAAGATATCATTTTTATATACACGTCGCATTTGTAGGCCAATCACTCATAGAGTAACAAAATATGTTATTATACTATGCATTAATTTGTATATACCAAGTATACGTAACTATATAGTTTTATATAATCGCAATAATCAATGTATTAAGTATTTCATATTACTATAAACACCCACTTTATATCAACGATATTTGCAGAACAGAGTAAACTTTACTTAGTGCAAGTAATATAAAAATATCTTTAAAAATATCTGTAATTTATGTCGAAAATATATAATCAGCATAACATTGCAAAGCAAATTAAATTTTATATAATTTTTATTTCTTATATAAATATAATAACATTTCTAGAAAACAGACTTCCTTAATTATTAAATTTAATTTTGATTTCATTTCGTATCTTACCTGCTATTTCAATTAGTGCTGATGTACAAAATCAGTTTCCATTATTCGTTAAATATATCAACATTCAGTACAACACATTACATGTTAATGCTATTAGATACATAATAACATGAATCATAAAAAAGGTGCATAAGAAAAGAAAACTATTTTAATATGTATCTCTGACGTTCTTAAGGTAAGTACAGAAATTGATTAATTCGAAATGTATTTCTAATTTTGTCTTAACCATGGAGTATACACTAACAGACAGTCTAAATAAATAAGTCACAATGGCCCAACGTAACTATAATCGTATGCCTATATAACTTCTTATGATTTAGATTCTTCAAATTACTGTTGTAGATTTAGTGCTATTTTCACAACTTTTAGGCCGATCTAAACTCCGACCATCCTCAGATATAGTTTGTCAAACTCTGAAATATTTCTGTCGAACGCGGGAATCATTCTTGGACCTTTCTTTTATTCCACGGGTATATAAGATTTTCACCCGTAATCTATGATTCTAGAGAAGTCCTAAGTAATTCGCAATTGTATTTTGTTTGTCGCCTAAACTAAATATTAAACATTCTACCTCTTGCAGCGTGTGAATTTACAACTGAATCCTCACAACATATTGATCAAAAACGGTGGGAGGGGCGGATTTACCAAGTCCTAAAATACGCACATATATGATATTTTAATTTGTCCAGATTCGTATATATTATTGTAAAACCGATATATATATATATATATATATATATATATATATATATAATGAAACCATCAGCTAGAATCGAAACCGAAAACAATAATATCTCATACAAAGTAACGCTACCTTTATACCAACATGACACGTTTATGGAGTGATTGAAAATTAAAAATAAACTAATGTATGAGATGTATAACACTTTTCAATTTGAACCTACTTTTGACCCCTTAAAAACTATATTAACTGACTGAAGACTCATAAAACCAGTCCGTACAGAGCCAAACATTTGATGCCCCTAGAACCGCTCTATGACTTTTAGTTTTGGAAGAAGTAGAATTTATAAAATATGGAGACAGGCAGACATATAGCCTTTTATATATTATACTTTACATTTGACATAACAGCAAATATAACAATATTGTGAGTATACATAAGTAAGACAGATAACAGTGCGTAACCTGTGCACAACGCCGAGGGATATGTATTCGTGGTGTTTATAGTAAGTTTATTATTATTACTACAATTTGTAGAATCCCAATTCTGTGCATTTCCAGTAATGTGCTTCTACAATGGTGTTATATAATTTTCGTATATAATCAAATATAGACGGATATAAACTGTTAGTATCGTGGGGCATTACGGTATCGCAATGTATATTAACGAACAATAAGAAAGAAAACCACCAAAACCGACGAAGACACTAATTTAAGTCGAAAAAAATATGGCAAAAAATAGTTAACGAACAACTCAGAACGGTTAGTAGAAAAAAAGAATAAAGTTGGAAATTATCACAAAAATGTATTTGCATATCTATTATATCAGTGATTAATGGGTATATGAGCTGAAGTTGTGCAGCCAACATTAAATACAATTTGATGATTGCGACAAACTCGGCATAAGTTTGTCTATCTTTTCATAGAGGTAAATGATAGGTATCATTGCAATTAATGCGTCGGCGTCTGCTTCCTATCATATAAAGGAAACGAAAATGAGATTAGATATTGTATGATACTCCCGCATAAGAGAGTAATTTACATAACTACGTTTTGCATGTAGTCAACCTCGCCGAAATAAAAAATCAACAAAAAACTGTTCGACTTTTTATAGTAGCAGGGGTTATATAGAACTCCACATTTATCATTCTCCTTCTGATTCGACGTATGGTTGTTTGGTTGTTTTTGTTTTACGGCATATCCACCCTTTTCAGATTATTCAATGCCGAATCCAGTGATTCGGAAGAACAATTTTTTAATAGAATATATTTGTTATGTTGTTTGTTTTTTGCAAGTCGGTTTCTATTTAACCCATAGTTGGGACCCTCACAGGTACTACCACTCCGGGTCAGAGTGAACCTGGGACAATGCAAATTAAAGTAAAAGTCCGCAAACTTTGGCCTCACCATCGGGTATAGTTAAAGGTTATATTCAGGACCTCTGATTCGACGTAGAAATGTAATAACAAAGTAATAACAATTCCAATATTTTAGTACCTCAGTGTGTTATGGACTTTGGTGTTTTATGTTTTCATTCTCTTAAATAACTAGAAGTTTGCTAATAAGCTTTCCATCAATTATGTCCTCTGTGGGTATTGCAATAAAGTGAGTCAAAGCATTGAAGACTGGAGCTGAATGTGTTGTAGTGTGGTCTCACCCTTGCTATAAAACCAGTTACTATTATAGATTACTACACGAGTTAGAACGAGTCAAAGACACGTTGCAGTATGACAAACCTTTTCAATCCCTTTTTTATTTACTTTTCTGTTTAATTTGTTCTGTTGTCGCTAAATAACGTGTAGAGTCTTTCTTCATGAAATACAGAATCATTCTGCTCTTTTTTCCTGCGGGATGTAACTTCAGATTTTCTTCTGAAAAATTCTTATTACAACTACATTTAGTTCTAACTGAATTTCGATGTTCCTACTTAATTTTTAATATCGTAGCATTTTCCAACTCTAACGATATATTTAATCACTTGATTCTAGATAGTGCTATAATAGGAAGGTAATCTATAATGCTGCGATGCACAAATTAAATATATTATAATCGCTAAAACCCGACAGGAAATATTATTATGTTTTTGTAAATCAGATGAGAATGTTTATATCAGTGACTCCCAATCACAATGCTTGGACATACTAACGTACCATGCATTGGTTTATGGTGTGCTGCGAAAGGTTATAGGCTGAAGTTATAATTGTTATAAGTATATAGCAATATTATTATAAGCGGTGTTGTTTGTATTGATAAATACATTATTACTGGTATGATAATGATGATTAAACGATAAAAAGAAAAGAATCAAATATTTTTACAAATTATCAGATATGATTTGTTGAATTCTTCCGATACGATTTATTATGCTTCATATCATTAATTTCGTTTAAAATATATATAATAATATTGTAGGTATTTATCATCTGATATCTTATAATTTTCAATTTTAATTAGAAGATAAGCGTAACAGAATATGATGCTAATAATCTTTGATGTGTGTTCTGGTTCAATTTTAGATTCAATTCACATTTGATTAGGAACGTATCTATAACGAATAGGTGATGATACACCAGTGATTCTATATCTCCAGTAAAACACCAGGGACGTTCACTGGTTGTACAATGATGGCTACTAAGAAATTGGTTTCCACCAATCTGAAAATAGACTTATTACTTTTCTAATTTGTCCTGTGTACAACCTAACTTTGAAGTCACGCTTTACGCGTTACTTTTTACGCTAACCTACCATGCTAAGAAAAGTGTATTATTTTAGTCCATAAATGAGTTCATGAGTATAAAATACTGACTCTATGTTATCAGTGTTGTATGAGAATTTAAAGAGCGCAATAGTGTGCCGCAATGTAAAAAAAGTCTTAAAAACAGTTTTAGACATATTTCCTCAAGACTCATTAGTTATAATGTGAGTTATGACGAGTGATCGTGCACTCATGGAATCATGTTATTTTCGCACAAGAGATAGTGGCAACGCACATCCGAATTGTAAGTACTCTTTGCTTCTTATAAGGAATTTTGCAACTTTATTTCGCATCATCAAAGACTTCGTAAACGGCAATAAAATATTACTTAATATGAGAATCTTATTCGAAAAATCCTAATAATACGAATAATGAATCCTTATCTACAAACTCAGACGAATCAATTTAGTTTAATGTTATATTTATGTAATTTTTGGCTTTCTCTCTTCATCTTTCCCCTTTTTTTGAAAATGATTGTGTTTTTATTATTCGTTATTTTATTCTCACTCCAACTCACTGTATGTCAGATTTATCTGACTTAACTCATTTATGTAAACTTCTTGATCTTTATCTCATAATCTACTTTATCTACAAAAACATTTCCTGTGTTTTCCTACATTGCGCGGCCCACCTCTTCAATCTGCTCCATCTCATCACTATCCATTTTTGTATTTATTTCGTCGTTGTTCTTTACCTGAGAAACAATTAATCGGGAACGTAAAATATACACCAATCAATAAACCTAGTAGTTACTTTTTTTAATCTGTTATCTGAATATTTCGACTTTGCATTTGTCAAAGACAAGATCGATATTTGCAGGTTGAAAATCGATTATTTTAAAATAGTTCAATATTCCCTTCTGTGCTGTTTCCCACGGCAAGTGAACATAGTTTATGTTATCTTACTTATACAGCTATTTCTCCTCGCCTTACCATTTATTTTGCTTCATATGTCATCAGCGAACAAGAAATAGGTTATGGCGTTAGTGTTCTATTTTTTCAGCATATGATTTCGTTGGCAATCTATTGAGCAAAGATAATTTTGTACTGTTTCTTTAGAAAAAAATATAGTAAGAGTAAGTAAAGGAAATAAAATAGGAAAATATCGCGACGGAAAAGAAAGGAAGACCGAAGAGAAGAAAGGGGTGAAGGAGAAGAGTTAACACCACTGTGGGCATGAAATATCTTATAGAATACGCTCGCTTAAATAGCGTGGCACTTTACGTACAGTAGTAGTAGTAGTAGTATTGCTATTACACATAGTTATAGTACTAGTAGTAGATTAGGTATTGATGAATTGCTGATGGCATTTGCAAAGAGGACAATGTACAAATGGCATTTGTTTAATTATTATTATCAGAATGAATTTGGAGACGAGAAAGACATCAGTAATAGTTGTGTGTAGAACTAGTAGTAGTTGAATAACGTAATAATATAGCTTATAAAAAGAACACTCTTAGCGTAGTAGTAGTAGTAGTAGTAGTAGTAGTTATAGCAATATTGTATTACATATAGTAATAGTAGTGTTACACTGTTACATGATAGTGGCAATAATAGTATTGTTAAGTAGTAGTATTAGGATTAAAATAACATTAAGAGAGTACAGATGATAAGATACTACTATGGCAGTAGTAGTACTATGCATACCATTATATGTAGTAATAGTAGTAGTAGCGTGGTTAAGTATTAGCAGTAATAAAGTAAAGTAGAAACTGTAGAAGGGATTGAGAAAAAAATCTCTTTGGAAAAATGATGCTGATGGTATTTTAAATCGTTAAGAAATTAATGGAAATATATTAACAGACTCTCCTAAGAGATTTAGTAAGTAGTTTTCAGTAATACAGTACGTAATTAAAAACAAATCACACATTTGACTATAATGAGAGAAAAAAATGATGAACAAGATGTGTAGTGTGTTGGAGGAATAAACAAGAGGGAGATAGGGAATAATGTAGTAGTGTTAATATTAGACAAATTAATATTAGTGGTAGTAGTAAAATGATTAAATAGAATGTAGACCTAAAATGTAGAAAAAATTATAAACGGAAATAAATTACAAGAAAGCGATGTAAATGTTAATCAAAAGAAATAAAAAAAGGAAGTATAATCCAGTAAAAGTTAAGATTTATTAGGTTGGTGCAAAAAATGTGTCGTAATTTATGATATATATATATATATATATATATATATATATATATATATGTGTGTGTATATGTCAAACACACACATTTTTGCACCAACCTAATAATAAAGAGTAGATGAAAAGAAGTAATCCAGTATGTCTCCTTCCCCTCTCGAAAAAAAAAACACACGGGCATATATATAGTGCATTAGCTATGACGTAATAAAAAGTGTAATAGATGATGGGAAGACTGAGATTGAGCACTAACTGTCTACTTCAAGGGTGCTGAAAGTTCTGGAATAATTAAGGATCATTCCTCGTTACTTAATTCCACAGATATTTAATAATAACCGACGCTTATAATTACATAAAATAATGTTCAATGCTTACAGAAATAAATGACATATAAACCATCTTTATGTAACAATGTATACGAGTTTTAAGAAGCAATTCTTAAATGGTAATGTGCTCTTTACATTACATCGATACAAATACGCATTCAATGTGAAAGTAATTCTTATATTTTTTTATATGTAAAATATTATTATTTCTAAGATGAGAGTAGATTAAAATAAACATTTGTCGAATTTTATACTTCACGTTGCTCTGTAAGAGCGAGAATATTTGAACGAGCAAAGAAATAAAATAGGACCCAAAGGCAATTTTAAATTCTGACCTGTTGATAAAGCTGCAGTCGAAAAATATAAAAAGTTAATTGTGTTAGAAGAAAAGCAAGTTGATTCATCACCTCCTTCCCCTGTCGCTTTTTTATATTTAAAAAAAAATTGCTTCTTTGATGTAGGGGCTACTATCAGGGACATAAGCTACATGGGTGCTATGTGTGGAGTTGGGCAGTAAGATGTCGGTTTGCGTTACATTTGAACCTCTGCATGTCAGTACATTTGGGAAGCAGGAATCTGGAAAGGAATTCAAATATCTACCGATTTAGGGGAAGAAACTACTGGAGTAGAAAGCTCTCTTACATCTAGGGATCTCTACTGTGAAGGGTGGGATTTTGCTGCTTGTGGGGTTTGTTGGGGATATTTACATCGAGAGGGTATAAGTGCTTGCAGTTCGTCGGAGCATTCACCGCAAACGTACTTGTAGAACAGTCAGAGGAATGCTAGATTTCGTCGATGGGACAGAGGCTGAAGCTTAGATGACAGTTCAGGACCTATCAGGTTTGCGACACTCTTTTGAATCTTGTCTAGGAGTAAGAGACTAGTAGCAGATGCACCACCCCAAATATGACAACAATACTCCATACATGGGCGAATGGTGACCTTATAGATGTACTGGATACTTTCGGGCGTTAGTAGCTTTTTATCACTTCAGAGAATACCTCTCTTTTCAGATATAGAGTCTTTGGCCATTGCTATTGGTGCTAGGGAACGTTTCTTGTATTTATTGAAGGAAACAAGTAAAGTCTTGCCAGCATTGACTGTGACCATCCATTTTTGTTCCCATTCACTACAGATTGAAAGTCATCCTATAGTGGTCTGCCATTTTTTTTTAGATAAGTGATCATTTGTTTTCCTATCGTGTCTCTTACAAAGCGTGGTGTCATCAGCATATATATCCATCTCAGACAATTTTTCAGGGAGGTCATTTATGAATATTAGGCATAATATAGTCCTAAGGATAGACCCCTGAGGCACTTATATCATATTGTTTGGATCTACGACCATCGAGGACAACCTGGATTTTTTTCTTATCTAAGAAGGGTTTATGTTAAGTATTCTTCCAGTGATACCGTATGATCTGATTTTTCTGAGAGGACCCTCATGCTCCACCCTGCCAAAAACCTTAGATATCTCTAGAGCTACTGCTCTACCCTCCCCTACTTTGTCAAGTGAATGGTACATACGCACGGAGATTACAGTTAGGATGTCTGCTGTGGAACTGGCTTGCCTAAATCCATATTATTAGCCTGTCAAAGTTTAGCATCTGCAAGTTGATCGACTAGAGCTTGGTTAATAATTGACTCAAATATTTTGGCGAACAGTGGGAGGAGGCTAATGTGGCGGTAATTTACTGGGTCAGTTCTTTCGCCATAGTTCTTGAACAAAAATATTTTACGTATTATCGCGTCGAGGGTCAAATTCGCGAAATTATGAAATAATGTTTCGGGACATAAATCAATTTCTAGACAAGGTAGAACCATGAAAATTTGCATGATTGAATCTTCGTCCAAAGAGGTTTCCTTCCAAGACATTCGTCGAAACCAGGTAGACCAACATCCAACATGCAAGAAGGTATGTCCGAAAATACATGTACCACACACACATTCACACACAAAAGCATATGAATATATCATTAAATAGACTGACCACTAGACGATGACACTCGATCCCCTTTAAAATACAACAACACAACATTGCTCTGTCTGGAAACGATGCCAGTAAAACTGCGCATTTCGAGGTTCCAATGTGAGCTAACGAGGAAAGCACCAAACACCTTTTTGGGGGGAATTTTTATTCAGACTATCAAGAATGTCTAGAAATTAAAAAAAAATCAATTTCCAATAGTGTCACAGGTTTATTGTGTCGCCTTAGACGAATATCTAAATATCAGTTTAAGAGTTCAATAACTCAGAAACATCTTATTTTCAAAGGTTTTAAACGTGATTTTTTTTGATTCCTCGGGTGAAAACCCTTGCCATGCAAAGTTTCAAGGTTCTACCTTGTCTAGAAATTGATTTATGTCCCGAAACATTATTTCATAATTTCGCGAATTTGCGCCTCGACGCGATAATGCGTAAAATATTTTTTCAAGAACTCTGGCGAAAGAACTGACCCAGTAAATTACCGCCCCATTAGCCTCCTCCATCTGTTCGCCAAAATATTTGAGTCCATTATTAACCAAGCTCTAGTCGATCAACTTACAGATGCTAAACTTTGACAGGCTAATAATACGTAAAATATGAACATTGCGATATTTCCGGAACCGCTTAAAGTTAAAACCTCAAATTATTATGATTCCCTATGGTGAAAGTTTGGAAAAAATCTGCGAGAGGCGGGTGTCAAAAATGTCTTGTCTGAGTGATTTAAAATGGAATTACCCTGCTTTCTGTTAGTGTAGAGTAAATGCTCTCTAGAGGATTCCGGATGTTAGGTTCTTGCACTCCAACTTCAGTGTTCTGAGAAGCTTCTGGTGTTTGTTGTTGCAAGTTGAAGGTGTCCAACAAGATGTTTAGTAGAATAGAGATATTTAGTAGTCTGTCTGGGAGATGTGATGGTCGCAGTTTATTGGAGTGTCGAACCCAAATTGAACTTTGAATATTTACCTCGTACGTTACATTTCCGGTTCGTCGTACAATGTAGCCTTGGCCCCATGACTCTTTGTTGTTCCGATAGTCTTTTGTTAGAACTTATTGATCTGGTAAGAATTTGCTTTGGAGTAAAGCATGGTTGCGATTGTACTGCCTTTCCATTTTTGTGTTCCTCGTGATGGAATGATCTGGTTTTGAACGTAGGACATCGATATGTAAGCGGATTTTCCGATTCATCAAGCATTCGACTGGTGAGCTACCGTTTAGTGTGTTAGCGTTTGGTGTTGCCCTATAGCTTGTCAAGAAGGTTTCAAGTATCTCTGATGTTGTTCCTTCTGTCCCGAGTTTTAAAAGGGCTCTTTTAAAGATGTCCACAAGACGTTTACTTGACCATTCGACTGTGGGTGAAATGGTGGTGTGCGAATGTGGTTGATAACGTTTTGTTACCAGAAAGCCGAAAACTTGACTGAGCTAAAAGCGGTGCCGTTGTCAGAGATCAAAGTCTCATGAATGCCAGATGTGCTGAAAATCTTCTGAAGTTTGGAATTTTTTTTCCTCAGAAGTAATGTGGTTCATTTGTAATATCTCGGTCCATTTGCTGTACGCATCTACAACAACAAGAAAGGATTGTTCATTTGTTGGCCCTGCAAAATCTATGTAGAGGCGTGACCAGGAGGAATCTGGAAAAGGCCATGAAGAAAGTATAGATTTTCGAAGGGATTTAGCTGGCAGATGGCATCAAGAGCAAGTGCGTGCAATATCTTCCAGCTGTTTATCCATTTGTGGCCAACAAACGTATCCACGTGCTAATGCTTTAATGCGACTGATGCCTTGGTGACCGTAATGGAATTGTTTTAGAATTCTGTTTTGTAATGATGAGGGAATGATGGCCCGTTCGGTAAGAAGAAGTATACCATCAATCTCTGATAAGGAAGATTTCCGTTGAAAGAATGGTAGTGACTCTTTGTTTGGAGGTACTGCTGGACACATGCTACGGTGGTAATGGATGACTTCATTTAGTAGAAGAATTATAACAATTGTTTTTTTTTCAAAACAATAAATTTTAAGGGGTCATTATACGGGTCAAAGTAAAAAAAAATGACAATTTCTAATATAAATACTTGAAATTGTGCATGGTATTCAGAGATAGGGAAAGCTTTTTCATCAGTTTGAGCAAAAATCTTTAGTTACCAATATATGAATGTATGTATGTTTGCATGTCTGCCTTAAACTTTCAATAGAAGCGACGGATTTTACCAAGGGCAATATTGTTGTAAAATTGTAAAATTCAACGTTTCATACGACAAATATCGAAAGATTGGCTAAAAACATTAATATCTTCCCTTTCAATTAGGCACTTTTCTACGGGGGTTCACTTTTTTCGCCGATATTTTTACAAATTATCCTCTCCTTTAGATTGTCTAGCCTTAATTTAAAAAAAATGTCGCTTCCGATTTGGCGGTGGTCATGACAGCATAAACGTTAGGTTTACCCCTTCTTCTCCTCCTCCTTTGCGGTACGGGTTCGAGCCTACCTTTCTACTACCACTTTGTTTTTGTTGCTCAACATACACATCCAAACACCTGGGCAACGCCGGGGGGCTGATATGCTAATATATATATGGAACGTGATAAATATAAATTTTAAATATACAGTCGAATGTAAATATTATAGCAGACAGTATATTGAATTCCACAGTTGCCCTCAAATTTTCAGAATACTGATTTTCACAAGTTTTATATTAGATTTTTAGTTCTAAGAATGCATATATTACATTCGCACCGGGTTTTATGTCATCTAATTTTGTACATACACAAACCACGGCACATAAGCAGGAGAAACCCCCGGAAAAAAATACATCACATTTTCGTAACTTAGCCAAAATATTCGTGCAGATACATCGTAATTTCTTTTAATGTTTAGCGGCATAATCTGTCTCGGCAACAAGCCAAGTGACGGTCCGAATTAGTGTGTATTTGTCTCCCATCTCACAAACCTCCACAGATATTGTTATGTTATTACTCTCTTTCCGTAATGATAGCCAAATTAACCAAATCATTTTCAAATCGTTTTTACACAGGAACGTTTTTATATATAAAAAAAACTCGATGCACTTAGTTGCAAAAAGATTTAAATCTACCGAGAATGTATGATAATAGTTCATAGTGTATGATAACCTATACAATATCTATTAGATGTATTGTGCACATAATTCTCTACAACATTATTAGATGTACATAAATGTTTTAGTTTAATTTTTGTGTGGAATATAGATTATAATTTCGAAATGTTAAATATACAGCTTACTATCTCCTTTCTTTCTCTTATCAAAACTAAAAGTTTAGACTAAATAAAGTAAATATACGTACATTTAAATTCATGTGCCAGTTCAATGCAAAACATCATATAGTAAGCGGAGAACTTAATACTGTATATACGCACACATTTGGAAGCCTGATATTTCTCGTGAAAAGTGTAACATCGATTTCGGTTATATATATTATGTACCCATTTCTGAAGAAAACCATATGTCATGTTGTAATGTTTGATTTTGAAATTGGTAAAATTGTGTCTCAGATTTGGTTTACTACAATTTCCAAAATCAGAAATACAAGGTGCAATTGATCTTATTTCAGAATTATTATTGAAGTCTGGTTTTTTATATTCCAGCGAAAACCGAGGGCAACGTTGTGTATATACTTCAACTTTATTTTGAATGCTCATTTTTCACATTTTTAATGCATATAAGTTCATATTGCACAGGTCCTCTTCTGTAGCTCCTTTATAATTTTTTTTAAAGTTCATTCATAATAAGGTTATTTAATATATCATAGCTCGTGATTTGTTAGTTCGTCATTTTATCGACTGCTAAAATTACTTTAGAGCAATCTCTATTTTTTAAATGCTTTATTTATATTTTTATTTCAGGATTTATATATGTGTGCTTTTCTTAAACCTGAAATTTTTACCAAAGTTCAGCATGTCCGTCTAAAAATTCTCCAAGAAGTGTATATAGAATGGCCATATCCTTGATTTCATTGAAGTATTATAAAACTAACAATAAAATAAATTTGAAATCAACTATGGAAGCTATGAATTTGAACAAATAATTACACAAAACTAGGCCAATTAAATATGTAGAACAATATTGAAAGTTTAACTAACATTATAAGAACATTTTTAAATAAATGAAGACACCAATAAACAAAATACATTATGAGATGATTTTATTGTTAAATAAGATATAAAGCACACAAAAATTAAATTACATTTATATGACAATTAAAATAAGAAATACGAAATTAAAATAAATATTTAATTCGATAAAAACAGTAAAAGTGATGGACCTGGATGCGAGTTTCGTTGTTTGCATAGAACAACTGGTATGTGCCATTTTGGTGTATCTTTTATTAAGATACAGTTGCACCTTATCCGAATGGTTATTAAACACGTGTAAAATCTGAGCTATATATCGTATAATACATTGAATTTGGTGATATATGGCCGCCTTGGTTATTTTGGAATTAGAATGCATATGTGTGTGTATGCGATACTCATATTGACATTCCATATTTATATATTTATCAATAGAAACTCCAGTGGTTATAAGTTCTCAATTAGCCGTACGATGAAATTCTTTTAATTTGAACAGACGTTTTTACCACATATGTGCATTAATGGAAAAACTGCGATTTCATTCAAATTTCATAACCATTGGGTATATTATACATTAACTAAAGCAATGAGTGGACTCATGGGGGTTTGGTTTGACTTTAGGGATAGTGAACAATAACAATGAATACAGCTTTATAAAAGCCGTCAAGTATCTATGCGCGTGCATAGCTTCTTATAATACAATATGCATCCTTATATATAAATATATATATTTATCTAAATAAAGATCAAAACAATGTGTTTCCCAAAGGCGAAACAGATGACAAAGAATATTCGTCCTTACGCTTCAGTTGGATATTTTGCAATAAGAAAGAAAACTAAAAAGTATTAAAATTATATAGAAGGTAAAATAACTTTTAAACAGAAGTTTAAAGATCATTATATCTACATTCATATAACAACGCATACTTACATCATGCTTAACCATACGAACTAACATAGAAATAATAAGTTAAAAAAAACACTAGTAAAAATAATACATAATATTAAACCTTGTACAAGTAGATCTTTCACATTACATGTCTTACCTAACAAACTCGTGTACTGATGTTGCGCAGCAGAAATCTTATAATAATCCAGAAAAAATACGTTGAAGTGCCTTATGATTATCTATAGTATATTGTATGTGTGTCACGTAAAATACTGATAAACAGCTAATTATATTAATACAGAGAGATGGCAGCGGTTGCTAGTGATAGCCACTGTCGGCTCAAGAAAAGTTCAGGCATTAGCGACAGTAGCCAAAATAAAAGGATTAGAATTCTTACTGTCATGCATTTTCTGGCAGTGACAGGTAAGCAATCCACTGGCCTTTGGTGGTCACAGACTGCCTCTGCTACACCCCATCTTTGTCGTACAACGCGGGCATTGGATTGCTCCGAAAAGAAATCGTCTGTCTTCGATTGTTGGACAGTGCCATCCAATGGCGAGCTATGTAACTCATTGGTGAATACAGTAACTCACAATCGATTATGACTTATGATGGTAGCTGCTAAATACTGAGATCGTAAGTGGTTACGGTCAACTGATAGCACTTGCGGGCACTGCCAGTTTTTGTTATATTTAGACTGTTAATTTTTTACACTAGCTGACTTAACAAATCTTTGTCATTGCTGTTAAGTGTCTGATAAACGCGACCCTGAAAGAGATAGTGTGTGCTGCATTGGTATTTAGGTTCTAATATGCGTATTGTACGTATGCTGAATACGAACTGTGCTAGGTTTTACATTTTATGTTCAAGTAAAATCAACATATATACAATAAGCACTTTTTTAATGACTGTTTAGTTTCTTACCATTAAAGACTGTATTAGAAGATAATATCGTTATTATTTCCACACGGTCCGTAATCTGTATCAGTTTCTATTTGTTAAATATAGAGAGCTTGAAGGCGTTCCGGCATTTTAACGGATTCTTTTCCAGAAAATATATCAATTTATGCAAAATTTGTAAAAGTATATAATTTCTAAAGAAACTAATACTTACATTTGTTAAATCGAAATATTTATTAAAACGCCCGTTAAACATACGCAAGCTATTGATGCCATAAAACAATGTGTAAAACGTGCGTATAATACGTATCCATACACGTAATCTGTTTTGACCAGTTTTAATTATGTTCTGACATTTTTAGAGATAAAAGTGAAAGGAATATTTAAGGAGTTCATCTGTTGAATCGAAAATTATATTTCTGTCAAAACCAATATAATCGATTCTGGGTTCAACTGAAAAATTGTTTAGAAATTTTTCATAGAAGAAGATGGAAATAAAGAAACGGAAAGAAAAGGAAAAAATATAAAGAAAAATGGAGAAAAATGAAGGCCAAGTAAATCGAGAAAATAAAATAGTAAATAGAAAAAAACGGAAAGAAATGAAGATGAAAACGCGGTAAAAGATGCAGAAGGCGGAGAAAACGCTGAAAAAGAGAAAGAAGAAGAGACTGGAAGTAAGTAAAAATAGAAGTCGAAGGCGACGCTGAAAAACGGGTAAGAAATGCCAACGAAGTAAAGGACAAGTTACTAGCTGACTGTTAGTCATAAGTAGCTTGTTTGTTTACGTCTAGAGGTTAACGAAGTAATAATCACTTTTGATTGCTATGCACTAATAGTAATAAAGATGATACAAATAGATTTAATCAAAAATATAACAAGAGCAATTAGAAAAAAAAACTTGTTAAAATTAATGTATCTTATTTTATGTATTACACTTTTGTTTCAGATAACTTGTCTGACATCAATGCCGAGAAAGTTGTTTTGTTTTTGCAGAAATTGTATTACTGAAATCCAATAACGAATGATTCTAACGCTAAGGTGTTTGTCTAGGGGAAATACTGTCATTTTGTTGAATAAGATATTAAAATAGAAGCCTTCTTTGCTGTGTGGTGTTAGACCAGTGAAAGTGAGGCATTTGATAAGTTGAATATTGGTGTATTGTAGGCAAGTATTACTTACAATAAAAACAGGTGATTTAGAGTTTTGTAGTATGACTAAAATTAAAGATATATATTTGCTTCTACCATTGTTAGATTAAGTTGGTTAGAGAGAGATTACCGTAGAAGAAAGTATAACTTTTATCAAAATGAGATGAAATACGCGGATTCTTGCACGAACACACGTTGGAGTATGAGTTTGGATTGATGAATGTGGATGATTTGCAGAGGAAATGCCTTGTTGGTTTCCTATAACGTTACAGTTATGCGGACAATTCGGTATGATTATATTAAGATAGATGATGGATATATAGTTAGAAGAAAAGAGAAGATGAGAAAATTAAAATTAATGTGATTTGATGATTGATCCTTACAGTGATAACAGAAAGTACAATCACTTTAATACTAAACCAAACATAATCTAAGCAAACATGATGTGTGTTTTATAAAAGAATAAACATGATACATTCCACTATTCTCTTCAAACCACTAGAAGATATACTGATGTCGCTCAGTCCTGGAAAGCAATTAAGTGTGTAGGCGACATAAGTTAAGTTCAGTTAAATGCGAAGTTCTTGGCGAAAACTTTGACTTTGTTTTATGTTGATGAACTCACCGCAAGCCTACTATTTGGGATGGAAGTTACGCATATGTACAGAACTGTTTATTATGCACAAAGCCATTGGAAACCTAAACCTTACTCAGCTATTTTAGACATCAGTTTGCGCGAAACTCCCTTTCACATTTTACATGTATATTTACTAGTGGCTGCTAGCAGATATTTAGGCGGCTTTACTTTTTGAACATCTGTTGCGTTTAAAGCAGTTAAGACAGTTATTACTACGTGCAATTGCAGCGTTGGAGAAGAACACCCGAGGACTTGTTACTGTTAGTTTTACTCTTAATTTAGACAACTGTGTAATCGGAAAAATTCTAAGATAGTCACAGTTCAGGGCAGGTGGTCAGAATAAAAGATTGAGAATGCTTGTAAATGAGTCATTGTCATAAGGAAGGCGTGTGATTTTAACACTCTGTGTTAGATCATACGCAAAAAAAAAGAAACTATGACAGAACTTCCCTGCATAATACATTTCAAAGGACAAGTCATTCTATGTTGTAGACGTTGAAGTTTCTAGAAACGTGAATGTTACCGGATAAATGGGCAGTCAGAATGTGGGAAAATTGTTACGCGATACTCACAAAATTGGTGCTAATTTCATTGCAGATGACTACATAGAAAACAAAAAAAAAAACGTTTTATGTAAGTGCCACTAGGAAGCACATGCAGGGTACATTTGGATCTTCTGTAGATATTTCTCTGCTTTAATGAAAGTTATTCCTAATATAGTCAAGTATACAATGTTTATGGAAGGCATGGACATAAAAGCTGAAAGTTAAGTAAAAGTAACGTTACATAAAGAAATCGCGGAAGGAATAAGTTCAGCAAATGCCAGTTATTTTCAAGGAACAGTATGTCAGATTTTGTCTGCTGTAATTTATTTTCAACTTCTTGAAAGTGTAGATGTAACCCCGATGTTGGTGAAATGTATAGCATGTCGAGTTTTGAATTTGGGGTTATAGGGTTAATCCTGTACATTTCTCTTCAGTTTATAGTAAGGTTCAGAATGTTTGATTAAAAGAACAGCAGAATTCATTAGAGAAGGGGGTAATCGGAGGGAAATAAAAAAAAATAGAAATTTGTTTTTTTGTTGGAAAATGATGAGAAAATCGTAATACATATACTACTACAGAATCAAGACTATTAACCAAATAGAAATACAGGAGTCCGAGTACATTGCCAATAGGAGGCCCTACTTAGAATTTATTGCCAAGATTTGGGTCTCTTACGATCACGCGAATAACGCTAACAAAAGTAAAAAAAAAACAAAAAACATTAACCCCCAGCATCCTTATTTGTGACATGTTAACAAGAGGATAAGTGAATATAGAAAGGAAAAGAATGGACAATCAACTCTTTTTCCGATAATAAACAATATTTAACTATTCTAATAGAACTTAACACTAGACTAAATGTCTAATATTCCATTTCTTCACCTTCCCTACAGGTTTCGATTCTAGGCTTATGCTAATCTTATTTTAATTTATCTAATATTCTTTTAATTTACAGGGAAAGGGGACACCCCTTTTCCATGTAACACTAAGGCGGTTACTGGTTGGCTTCTTGTTGCAATTGCCGGCTTCTCAACCCATGCGCATTTTCAAACCAAACATAATTATGCGCGCTGGATTACTTATTTAATTTATTACTTTAATATTGTCGAGATATGGCTTGGCCTTCTGGACAATCCTACGAAAGCGAAAGTAATGCGTGGAAGAGCTCAGTTTCCCTGGCTGTCTAGCTATTCGCGTCAAAATGTCTACTCTGGTGATTTATGAGGAAATCTATGGTAGTGTTATTTGTAACGATAAGTCTGATATTTCCCTCGTTTTAATGGTCTTTATGTTTTTTCATGTTCTAAGGATAACGCTGATCACTTAGGTCGCATTTCTTCTGGCAAATTTTGCAATCAATGATTCGGATGTTTTTCTCTTGGAATTTCTTTCGAATACTAATCAGGCTTTTTATTTTGTAATGATAAACCAAAAGTCGGTCGCTAGAATTTTCGCTTGTCTTAAATTTTATTAATATTTCAGTCTAATACCGCCTGATTTGCCTTAGTTTTTACACAAGGACTGCAAGGTTGTGGAACTATCTTCTCGCTCACTGTTTTCCTTCTACCTACAAGCCTCCTAAGGTAAATTGTACCTTTGTATTTGAAATAATGTTTTTTTTTTATTATTGTTATCTTATCTCATCAAGTGGTGTCATCCCTTGTCTCGGGCGATTTCCATTATACATCTCCATAGAGGTAGATGCCCTTTTCAGGCGATCTTAATATATATATATATATATATATATATATATATATATATATATATATATATGTGTGTGTGTGTGTGTGTGTGCATATTCACTCAAGCAATACAGTACACAGCACTCATGCAAGCGTAATGATTTTGTATTAGTTTCAAATTCCAATGTTTCTACTTATATATGGTATGTTGACACAAATTGTAATCGTCAAATTTACAAAAAAATTATGTTTATTTCATTGTTGATTTGAATACATATTTATAGAATAAATGTAATTATGTACACACTTTATTTATTTCCAAAATACATAACAGTTTTTTTAGATTCACTCTTGAGCTAACTTATCTTAAAAGTTATGGGTGTTAGCGTCATTGACGGAGCGCACGAAACAAATTATATATATTAGACAAACGAATATGCCCATGCTGCTCTTTGGGTTTCCTAGATATTATGAAATTCAACATGATCGCTTTGTAAAAGACATAAAAAAATATATGTCCTTTCCAAATAGTAATGTATAACAATATAGGGACTATGCGTTAAGGAGTTTATGAGATTAAGCGCTTTTAGGGCAGGTGCTAGATTGAGAAGGTGCATTATAAGTGTACATTATAAACCCTGTTCTATGTAATCACAGAATATGTATTTAACCATTCAAAGTGATCGATTAAATCAAATCTACAAATCATATATTCATGAATTATAAATTAAGAAATCATATATATATATATATATATATATATATATATATATATATATATATACACATTTTTACTCTAGGTTATGCATATATACATACATGTACATACGTATATATATATATGTGTGTGTGTGTTAATATTAGCAGATTTGTAAATTTAGCAAAATACATTGTATATATATACAAGTGAAGCATGCACAGTGAATGAGGCATAAAAAATAACTAAGTCCATCATATGCCTCCCAACCATTTAGCCCAAAAGTTCTCAGGAGACGTCAAATAATGGTGAAAACAAACAAAAGGTGCAGTTATAGACCTTAGCGTATGTAAACTTGATTTCTGCACCATGCTAAAGAAGAAATGAATAAGTCATAATTTTCGCCCCCATTTAGCCCCAGTAGGCCCCAAGGCCTAAATATTTTAATTTGAGTTAAGCACCATGCATAACTGCTTAATAGACACACACAGAAAATTTTGGACAAATATGGTAAAATAGTCTCAAAAATGGAGTGTTTATATCAGCCCTAAAAGAGCCCCTGCGGAACACCCAAGAGTTACCGCGAAGTATAGGCAAGCAAAATTATATAGACATCAGATATTTACAACTTTTCAGAATTTTTTATAAAAATCCTAGGCAAAATTTTGTTAATAAGCAAAATAGTGTCAATTTAAGCCATTTGACCCGAGAGGCACCCCTAAGGAGAGGCAGCCGGAAATTCTCCGGAAAATCCGTTTTGTTAAATTTTTACTCATATCATGTTTAATGTTTGAGCAAAATTTCATAAAGTATAAGGCGTAGTTATTGAGGAAAGTACGGACACACGAACGGACGACAGGAAAAGTGTGAATTTACATGCCCACTCTTTTATCGGGGATCAATATATATATATATATATATATATATATATATATATATATATATATATATATATATATATATATATATATACTAGCAGTTCCGCCCGGCTTTGCTCGGACCTTCATAAGATTATGTACATATGTATATATCAAAAAGTGTGAATATGTAAAGTAATGCCTTTCTGTATAATAGTCTTCCTTAACTACCATAGAGAAAAAGCAGACAGGCATTTTCACTTTTATAGATACATAAATAGATTGGATGCAATATATAGTAATGATTTAAAAAGTATTTTTTAAAAATGCATGCGCCATCACCGAGAATCGAAACCAAAACGTTCAGCTCACGATTTATTTAGCCTCTGCCATCAATGACTGGGCTATGAAATTATGTTTACTGCAAGGCTAAAATTTAAAACATGAACCAATAGCTACTACGTTATGCATTCGTAAGGCCGGCGTTTGACCTTCACCTGGCAAATTTCATTTTATTTTAATTTTCAAATTTTGCACCGATTTTTCCGGGCTAAAATCCAAATATAAAGTTTGCATGGATTCAAATACCTTATATATATATATAAAGTTTCATGTCTGTAGACCAAAATCTCTAGGAGTTTGGTAGGTAAAATTTATTAAACAAAAATATATACGTATACATAAATATATATGGAAACAATTTTGTGTTTAATATAAAGTTTTACGCAAATATTATGCAAGTATAAATCATGTAGAATATCTGCATGAATATAATTACACGTAATAGTAAACTAAAGATGATTATCCCATGAGAAAACCGAAGCAACTAATAGGGAATTACTTAATATGAATGTTTAAAAGAATATGCGAATTAGCTAGATATTTTGCTAGTGAATGCAATTCCACAACACACATATCAAAAATTGTATTTTCTTTTTAAATAACTAGAAAAGAGGGGTTTTAATATGAATATGAATACGCACACAAGAAAAACGAATTTATAGGAGTATATATATATATATATATATATATATATATATATATATATATATATATATATATAGGTGTTAATAAACGACAAAGGAAGAATAAGTCAGAGAGTGTGTGAGAAAGGGCTAAATGTATGTGGTTGTGGTTGATAAATTTCCGCCTTGTGGGCCTGTTCGGGGATTTAAAAAAAAAAAGACTAATATAAAGATTAAACGCAGCGTTTATCAAATGCAATTTTTCAGAAGCATTCAAATGTGTCAAAATAATATCATATTTTCAGCCTTCTGCAATATCATTTTTCTCATAACTTTAAAAAATATATAAATAAAAGTACTATGGTTTATCGTTTGTGATTTGAAAACAAAATGGAGGAATATGAAATCGTAAACATTAACGACGACGAACATAGTTACTTTTAAAGTTATTATCACGAATACCTTAAAGTGGAAAACCGTATATCATCGAGGAAGGTAAAATGCGTATGCATGGATTATGCAAAAAGCATGTGATATTTCATTTGATGCAGGACAGCAATACGTTTTAATATCTATATTTATTGTTATGTGTGTGGAAACAAATTATACCTTCTAGCCCTGTATATAAGGAATCTAACAGTCGAAGCAGATTTTTGAGAATTGGAATGATTTTAACATTTTCAAGAAGTCGTACTGCTGTTTTATGCATGAAACTACATTTTCTTTAGTGCACATTCGTTCAACTAAAATACTGAATATCTGTGGATAGTGTATATCCAATACTATTGACATCTGTATTTTTGTTAAATCTAGACAGAGTGTATTTTCAGGAAAATTTACCATGATAAAGATTAAAAACATAATAGCGTTGACATTTAGAATTATGTAGTATGATAATTGTTCTCATTTCATTAAAATTTCTGCACGTTAGTTGTGGAAACCTTTGATGCTGTTCATGTAAAGTGGTTGGATTTTGAACGTAGTTGCATTTATCGGAGGTAATTACATGGAATGAACAATAATCTAATAGGTTTTTTCAATAAATGAATAAATTAAAAATTTAAAAAAAAGTAAAAATGTTACTTTTATGATATTTTAGAATGTAGTAAAGCTGGATCTCTATCTACGTTGTGTTTTATTCCTTTTTGGTATTAGTGATTTATCACCTTCAACTTACTAAACAGATAAAGCGCGTTCATTCAAAATAGTGTGGTAAAGCGACGGCAATACTAACTTTAAATTACTGTGAGTTGCTTTAACTTATATGTTGATAATCTTTTTTCTAATTATAAAATTCATTTAGCTTTCGTTTTATCATTCTCTTTCCTGGCTTATAGATCCTTATTTATCATCTAATATTTAGCAGAATTGTACATCGTTTATATCAGATCGGATTGATGCAGGTGTTATAAAATAGTTCTTTTTATTGAAAGAACGCGACCTTGGTGATACCTGCACAACTTGTGCGTCATGTATATTGTGCACGGTATGAATGTAAATTACATTTTCTAACCATATTTTCGTTCGTGTTTATAAGTGATCGTTCCGAGCCACAACAATTCTTTAAAAAAACTATGAAGCCAGAAACTGTAAGAATACTATTGTTAATGGACTTGATAGAATATATTACGAGGTTTTCATGAGTTATATCTCGAATAAATCTGATCTTACAAGCGGGAAATACGTGAAAGGATGAGCAACTTTCGAATAGACACAAAAAGGTTAGTGGACTTGGAAACATACTATCACGGAAAAATAGTATATGTATATGAATATATATACGCATATATTTCCACGAATATATATATATATATACACATATACATATATATATAAATATATATATAAATGCTGCATAAATATACCGATATATATTTATATATATGCATATATTATATATATATATGTATGTATATACATATGTGTGTGTATAATATTATATATATATATATATAATATATGCATATATATAAATATATATTGGTATATTTATGCAGCATTTTTCATTCGTGCAAACAATAGAAATCAACGGAAATACTTTGATGATTCTTAATTTGGTTTTCGATTTTCCGTATATTCTTGTTTATATCAAAATCGAAAATATTGGTGAAAGTTCCATAGTAATTACTAGCGTTTTCGATTCAGCTGCTAATCATCCTCAAGTTGAGTTGATGGAGTTGATGAGGTGAAAGTGAATAAGAGTTAAAATAAACAGTGGAAAAGTGAAAAGTAAAAGATACAATAAATTGTATCGATTGATTTGAAGTAAAAAGTATATAAAAAGTCGATTAAACGCCGGTTAAAAGCTATCGCGATTAAATATCTGAGTTTTAAAATCAACGGGTCCATGAGTCAATATTAGCAAAGCGCGTCGTTTACGCGCTACGCTAGACATTTTGATACGTTGTTGCTTTTCGCGAATGCGATATTATTCATAGTAAGGTGTTTAGTTATAATATGAGATTATTTAAGGATTTAAAAAAATTGTTTCGTGTTGTAAAATTGTTGTATTATCAACCAGGATTTGTCTAAGATTGGAGTGAGGATAGTAATGTTCTTTTATTAAATGCTGATATATGATGTTGTTGAAATGCATAGTAAGTCGACTGGACAATGTTATCTCTATATTTAATTTATGTATTCGTCTTATTTGTTTATTTATTTTGAGTTACATTCTACTAGAGAGCATTTGGATTAATACATACTATTAGTTTGGTCTTATTTTTTACATTGGGGGAGGAGTTGTTTCTACCGCCGGTTTTGAGTTCTTTAAATAATAATAATAATAATAATAATAATAATAATAATAATAATAATAATAATAATAATAATTTACTTTCCGGTTGCAATCAACAGGACTTAAGTATCTATCGACCATGCTTATTCAGCTCATCTCTCGTTACGATTTTGGCCAAGTAAGCCTCTGGCCGGTTTTGGGTAGAATTTAAACAGCTATCTCCTAACAAAATCATGGTGAGACGACAACTATGGATGGCAGTAATTGCTGAGAATGCAGTTACGAGATTCGTAGTTTTTATCCCGTCACGGTTACCATCTGACGAAGGCCAGAGAAATAGTTGGCTAAACCTTGTGAAACAACAACTAATAACGATGAGGATAATAATCCGCAATAAATAAATTAATGAAAATACTCATCTCAATAAAGAATTCTAATTAAATATATATATATATATATATATATATATATATATATGCACACTTCAGAATAATTTTATTTAACAATCAGTTGGTATGGAAACCTGTGATTATAAGATTTACAAAATATTACTGGCGGTAATGTTCTATAAGTTGTCCCATCTAAATAAGAATAGCTTGATATGCAAGATAGAGCAAATAAATTAAATTGTGACTCAATGAATTTAAAAAAAAAACTCTTATTTAAATGAAGTGTTTGAGTTTCATATCAAAGATTTTTATTATTCTAAGCAAGACAAAAATACTTTAGAAAATGAATCTCCTTTAACTATAGGGTTCGATGTCTACCATCTCATCAGAGGAAAGAAAATATTAGCAAATATTTATAAAGGTATGTACCCTATTTGCCAAAGGCAGTGTGATATGGAAAGTCAAAGTCCAAATAATTAATTAATCAGAAGTCCTGTAGCAAGAGGATTTGAAATAAAGGATATGAAATTTTGAAGAAAATGATATAAAAATTGTAGATCCACAATTCCATCACGCTTTAACCCCGATTAAATACGATAATTTTAGTTAATTAGTAAAGCTATATAGGTTAGTCAGTTGTCAGATTATATATTAAATTCAATTTATGACAAATATATATAAGTAAATTAAATTAGCTTCATAAAAATTATAAACTTATGGATATAATATAAAGTGCAAAACATATTCTAATGACATAAGATAATATAACCGGCTATAGAAACGTAGAAAACATTTGCAGAAATATTATTGAAATTATCAAAGGTAGCAAGAATCTTGAACACCAGAAAACTTAGTTTGCAGGTTACTACCTGTTTTGGGATGAAAGTAAACTCCATAAATTGAAAAAAAAAAAGACTGACAAACAAAGTATGGATGAAAAATTACGTTAATTTATCACATATAACCGTACATAAAAATGAATATCTTAACCGGAAAAAAATGTACATATAGAATTTTAGGTAAAGTCCATTTTAGAAACTCATAAATAAGAGTGCGGTTTTCATTCGTAAAATAGTACTTATAAATAATTGATTAAAATCATTTATTTGCATGGAAGTTGAACATTCTTATTGAAAACAATGACACCATGATATAATAATTACCAAATATTTTAGGAGAGATGAATAAACGTAAACATAACCTAACTTTTTAATAGCAAGTACTTAGTGTATATATATATATTTGAGGAATAGTTGAAATGATACGAGTGTTAATATACATTGTACCATGAATCATTATTATATAATAAATTGTAACAAAAAACAATGCATATAAACTTAAAATCCAACGTTAGTATAAACCATGTCTAAAGTAAAGTATACATAAATGAGTCTAAATACAATCAATAACATATAGCGTTGAAATATTAATAGAAGGCGAATTATGAAATATAAAGATAGAATAGTGGTTGGAATTGAGAGAAATTTGTGAAGATGATAATATAGCGAGCAAGAATGCAAGTAAACAATAGAATTAATAAATATGGATAAACATAGTAAGTCTATTTATAATTTAGTATATGATTTAGTTTATGATATATAGCTGTTTTGAAGGTAAGGTAATTCATCCAGTGTGCATGGATTGATTATTATGCCAGTATATGGAAATTTATAATACAATTGAAATTAAAAAGAAAATCTTATATATAAATATAATAATACCTATCTATACACATTCTTGTGATTTATACGCGTTTCCTCTAATATCTTATCTATAAGAACACATTCATGCTTGTATATTAATAGAATATAATCATATCTTATATATAATATATATATATATATATATAAAATATAACAGATAGAAAATCTAGGGGTTTAAAATTGCGCACAGAAATCAATTTTTACATTACTCCGAACGTAACAGTTGTACTAGACACAAACTGTTTTTAGTATTACCAGCAACCGCTGTAAAAAGAGTAATCAAGAACGTGGGAGAGTTGTATGCTCAGTCTGTCAAGTTCAAACTGGCTGAGTAGCGATTTGGTTCCCACCAGTTTTGGCATATAGCAAATAGGATCCTAAACAGAAACGTATTCTGTATCCCAACTATCATCAATGGGCCTGAGGTAATCTCCTCAGCATCAGATAAAGCCAAACTCTTTGCTAATACTTTTGCAGCTAATTTCACCCAATGCGACCAAGGCCGCCAACACCTTGTATTTTCCCCTGTATCAAAAAACACGCTTTACGACATACACATATCTGTAGTGATGTTTTCAAGCTAATCAAAAACATTCCATTCCAGTAAGAAAACTGGCCCCGACGGCATTCCAATTATAGTGCTGAAAAAGCTTTAAGCAGAACTAGCTCACACTCTTTCAAAGCTTAAGCGTTGTCTAAAGTAGAATTATTTCCCAACCACCTGGGAAATCTTATTGGTATGCTCCGTTTTAAAGAATTCAGGTGATCGATCACCTCCTTCCCAGTACACACAACTACGCCTCCGGTGCATAATGAGTAAGTTAGTTGAATATGTGTTAAACAGAGAAGTAGTCAACCACCTCAGCAAAAATAACCTTCTTAGTGATATGCAATAAGGTTTCCGTTCTGGTAGATCTACAACACATGCGCTTACGGCTATTTCTCATAGGATTAGCGAACCTCTCGACGAGGGTTTCCTTTCTAAGGCAATTGCTCTTTACATATAAAAGGCCTTTGATATGCTATGGCATAAAGGTCTACTTCACAAGATCTCTAGCTATATTTAAGCTGGAAATGTATTTTCAATTATTAAATAATTTTTCTCTGATAGTTTCATAAGCGTAGTGGATGATTGGCAGAAATCAGAAAACCATAGTATTAATGCAGGTGTCCCTCAGGGACCCATCCTTCTTCCTGATCTATACTAATGATCTTCCAAATCACATCCTTAAATCATTCGTAGACATTTTTGCTGACGGCACTACCATCTATGGCAGCACATCAAAAGCCGTAATAGACCAAGTTCTCTCTGATTCTCTGTCCTCTGATCTTGAGCATGTGGTGCAATGAGGAAAGAGGCGGCTGGTTACTTTTAGTCCATCTAAAACCAAGCTTCTATCTTTATATCATCAACGTTTTTATCCCCATCTAGCATCAATTGGAATAAATGTCTCTGGTCTCCGTGAGGTTCCATGTTTTAACAAACTTCTGGGGTTTACTTTTACTCTTGATCTAAAATGGAATACGACATCAAATCCATTGCCAAGGTCGTAAGAAAAATGTATCTGTCGATTCAGTAGATATCTACCTGCTGATGAAATTCACTATCTATATAAGAGCCAGGTACGTCCAAGGATAGTGTTGCTGTCATATCTGGGCAAGAACTGCTAGAAAGATATCCTGCCTTAACAGAGTACAGAATAGACTTCGTAGCAAATAGGTGATGATCTTTTCACTTCCCTGCATCCTCTTTCTCACAGAGGAGACGTTGCGACCTATCTCTGTTTTATTGTTGTCTTCATGGCATATGCTTGTCTGATCTCCAATCCATAGTCCCCCATCGCCAAAAATTCACGAGAAACATTCGTTTAACTGTAAACATTATAAATAATTTCCCCCACTCTTTATTTGTGCATTTACGTAAACGAAGAATATATGAACAAAGCTTCTTTATTAGAAATTCACACATGTGAAACTGTCTTCCGTTTACTTGCTTTCCAGATCACTACACTATGGTCGTCTTTAGGGCCAATGTAAAAGAAATTCTTCATAGGCCGTTCCCCTTAAGTAATTTAATTTACAAAATTTACAGTTCTAACGATTATTATGATATTGTACTTTTGATCAATGTACCCTCTTTAACCCTTATACTCGACTGGCCTCAGGGCCTTGATAATGGTGATTTCTTTGTAAACACAGGACTACAATATAGAGTTAAGATTACTAAAGAATGTGCAATACGTAAAATCGAGAAGACAGTTTAAGATAAAGAAAATAAAGTTACATATAAATAGGATCAATTCACCGAAATCAAATACTCAATTATAATAAGTTGTAATTAAATTTAAAATTTGAATTGGCATAGGTTGATTCTCATTATATGTTTATAATTTTTTATAAAAAAGGAATGTTCATCCAATAATTAATATTTCAAATAAACACACTTAATTTAAGTAAAGGAACATGATTTAAACAAATATAAATATGTAAGAATTAATTATAGATTTAGTGTTGAAGTTAATCAATAAATTTATTAATCTTATTAATTTTAACTATCTAACCAATCTTCAATAAAAGTTTAAAAAAAGGGAATCAACGCATAGTCCTGAAGTTATCATCAACCATTTGATCTTATATAACGTATTTTAACGCTAGACTAAATAAGCAATATTACAAGTACTATAGCTTAAAGTAAACTTCCAAGGTGGCAAAATATATACTAACAATCCAATACTAATGAAGTAACTGATATATAACATATTAAATAAAGTATAAAAGCATTTAAAAAGATATAAAATAATATGAGCTGATCTACGAAAATATGAAAATATGGATTAGGAAAACCATAAGACGGTTATTTTCAAAACGAGAAATGTATTGGCGGTATGTGCTGGTTATAAAAACCATTTACTATTTCAAAACAATGTCTTTTCCTGTTGTTTTTTTTTTTAAGGAATATATATGAGGAGTCATATATAGTAAGCCACTTAAAATACGATGAAGACATGATTGTGTTGACTTATTATTTGCAAACTAAAAATATTGTAATAATTTCCCCCTTGAGACGGACATCTTTCTACTTTACTAAACTTGTATTACTTTTAACGCCAATTGAAACAATGTTATCGCGTTTCACAATTAATGTTACAGTTTTTTTATTCTCATTAGCAAAAATAGAGAAGGATTCTTTTTTTTCTCGAATAAGCCTATTCCGTAAGTGTAGGCCAATCATTCGATTCCACGTCTAAAATGGTAAACTTACTTCTGTAATTCTGTTTTTAACGTAGCATTATATGGGTTGGCCGTTTTACTGCCCCAGACAATGCCGCTCGCCTAACACACTCAACTACCTATATCAGAGCCAGATATGTACTAAGATGAAATAATGTTGCCATATACAAAAAGTTGCCGCTCAGGGAATTTTCGTTTTGTTGCGACAATGTAAATCAAGGTTCTGTAATTTTATGGTCACTAATCTTTTTTACATTCTCCTTTAGAGAGAATATTGCTATCCTCATTCTACTGTGTAAATACATTCATTGTAGAATCTATACTGAGAATCACTGATCAGTTTTCTCTTCATGATACCCACAAGAACAGCTTTGATTTTGTGATAATCTCGTTGACGTACAAGTTGCCACATCATGTAATTTATTCCGAAATTCACAAAGCTGCGTTATTTATATTAATGACGGCATTGTGCAAATCCAGCAACACTTTTCTTTTACAAATGCTAAACTCAGTCGGTGCAATAGCTGCCACAAGGACAGAGTAGACAGTATACCTCAGATTTTACATTAGAGTTTTCTTTCTCCCAGGTGCATGTATTGACGCAATCATAGAGCGCATTTCTACCTCCTGGCACAATATATACAACGCCTAGCATTCCTAAACAGTCACCCATCTGATACTAGCCAGACTCATCGTTACTGGACTTCATTGGTTTTGTGAGAAGTGACGTGTCAATGTTATTATGCGATATACGTCTAGTTACAATCACGCCAAACAATATTCCTTTTGATATAACATTACAAAATTCCATGAACAAATAATATTTCATTTAATATCAGCTATATCTAATATGATCCAACGAAACTGCTTCACAAACGACTACAGGCTGATTGTCTTCATCCTTTAATGTAAACACATTTTTTGTTCAACACTCCATTGGATTATTATGTTTTACGTAATATATTGCTACTCTCACTTATTTTTTATTCCTTGCGCAATGGTGACCACCATCTAACTGACGATCTTTTTAAATTAACTATATTTTAAAGTTTTATCTCCGGGTCTCGGTTGACTATGACACCTAATTAAAACAAGGTAAATATAGTTATACGAATTATCTTGTATATGGTAGAACTGTTAATTGTATTTTGTTAAAATCTCAGATGTAAGGATTAGATTTGCCATAAACAGGGAGTATCACTGTCAACTGGCTGTTGAAAAACATTTTAAAGCATCACGCCATGAACTCACATCCATACAGAACTTAATGTTTACAAACGTGGGTTAACAATCGGTGAGAAGTAAGATTATAACAATACTCATAAAAAATAAATAATGTAAATGATTAACTGACACACAGACATTGTATAAAAGAAGACTCTGTATTCACTACTTTTATACATTTATAAACTCATTTATAAGGTTTTATCCTGGGACTTGATATTCCATCGTGAAGGATAATAGTTTCAAACAACTATCAATCGTTATATATATATATATATATATATATATATATATATATATATATATATATGTGTGTGTGTGTGTAATGCTTTCTGTACTTTCACAATCAGATAAGTAACAATTGTATTACAATAAAATCACTTAATTATAATCTCTATACAAAACAAAAGAAATAGGAGAAAAGATTATGCATCCCCATTCATTTTCTTTATCTTAAAGCGGTTACGTTTAATGTTTTTCCATCAAATATCGCTCTTTTTGTAAGTATAAATGCGTTATGTCAGACACACATACCTTTATTGGATTGCGTTTATCGTAAATTATTGCCTGATTAAGTGAACTATAGTATTTTGTGGTCTTAAAGTTGGAGCGAATCGTGTGGCTATACGTTTGCAAATCTTAATAGCTTTTTACAGTATGGATGTGATTTGAACCTTCGCTTGTTTGTTCTACTATCAATGTCAGTATTAATTTCAATATTTGTCAGTTGAAAACAAAAATAAAACGCCCTAACAAAAACGCTTAAATGGAAATGAATAGAAAAAATAAACCAAATAATAATAAACGATAATGAAGCGAAACAGTTGGTAATGAAAATCAGTGTCTCCATTAAAACAACATTATTGATCACGTATGTTTAATGATTTGTTTTAGATGAACTCCCTATGGATACAGGCATGATTGAATACAAACAATTATAGTTCATATCCATTATTTTTATTAGCCGGCCTTTATTATCATAAAGTGACATCGACATTAATTTCATCAGGACATCTCATAGTGTTGTTTTGTCGACAAGCAGAGTTACACACTTATAATAGGATTTCCAATTTCTCCAACATTTTAAATTTATAATTTATTTTTATAAATTTAGTATTTACTTACGGGCTTGACTATTTAGTGAATGTCGTAAGGAAGTAAGCGATCAAATAGTTATATTAAATTGTGTTATTACGTGTAATTACGAAATATTACCATTATATACTGTTTGAACTCATCATCCCTTCTGGTGTATTAATTGTACATGAATATCATTTAAGTAAAAGATAAAAACAGATTTATCTCAGATAATGTGTGTTCGGATTTTACTAAATCTAGTTGTTACCTACCGTAAAAATAAGGAAAAAAAAAAAAAACAAAATAGGCATTATCATAGTAACGAGAATTGCACGGCGTGTATCATAACAGTGTTGATTTTGCTTAATTAAAATTATTCTTTCCTAATTGTTATAAACATTTCAATAAGGAAACACATAATTAATATATAAAAGTGAAAGTATATATGTGTGTGTGCACATTCCCCAACATATCTCTTCCAAGCTATGTTAATTTTCAGTATATAGACTCGAGACTTGACATTTGAAGTATTGAGATCGAGCGAAATCTTTTAAATCAGTTAACTAAGTTAAGTAAATCTACCTAAATCCTCCGCCAATTTTGGGTTTAAACACTTGAAATTTTAGATGCAGGTTACTTGGACATTGACCAAAGTGTTTAATTTGATTTGAGCCCAAAACAGTAATTGTGAAGTGGTGAAATTTTTAAAAAATGACCTCTTCGGTCTTTACTAAATTACTCAGCCAATTGTTGGCCTAAACATTTGAAATTATACATAGAGTGTATTCAGACACATGAAAAGCTTTTTAATTAGTTTTTTGGCTGAAAATATGGCTGCGATAGATTCAAAGTTAAAAAAATTTAACGTTTTCGCTCTCTAGCAAACTATTCAGCGAATTTTGGGTCTAAACATTTGAAATATTACATAAAGAATATTCATACATGCATCAAGCTTTGTAGTCGGTTTTTGGACGGAATTTGGCTGCAAAAGGTTAAAGTTGAAAGAGTGTACCTTTGCAGACTCTTACAAACACCTCCGCCAATTTTAGGCCTAAACACTTGAACTTTTAGATGTATGTTATCTGGAGATGAGTCAAACTTTTAAATATATATATATATATATATATATATATATATATATATATATATTCACATAAAGTTATGAACAGTACATATGGCCCGATCAAAGCCGGGCTGAACTGCTAGTGTTGAAGAATACACACCTTTAATTACCTCAGCACAGTAAAAATTGTTGAAAAAGTAAACAATTTTTTCAAAATAAGATGATAAAAGATTTATTGGATTGTAAGTTCAGTTCGCATAGATTTTTACATTATTCATCAAAATTTGTTGAAATATGAAAATAAATATTATCTAATTATCATTTAGTTTAAATAGTAAGTGAATGAAATTATCTCGAATGAGGTTTTTCTTCTATTACGTTTTGAGGATACACATCACAATATTCTGACCTTTCAAAAAATGTAATTTAACGAAATACATTTGTATGATGTTTAAAACTTATAAGTTGCAATAGTTTTCTCATCAACTATATAATTGTCATGTGTCGGAAGATAACCTCCCCCGCCATTTCCAGGTCCATTTTGTCAATCAATTAACACAGAAATAAAATACAATAGAGCATACATACGATAAGTAGAAAAATGAAAATAAAGGCGCATATTTTTCCAGTTAATTAATATGTTGACATTCAGTAATAATAATAAGAAGAAAAATAGAAGTAAGATCTCATGTTGCAGTTCAACAGTCGAAATAAAATATTTTAATAATATTACTGGTCAGTAGTTTTTAATAGTAAAAGGTAAACAACTCTCCATATAATTCTCGTAATAGTTCTTAATAATACATTTCTTAATTGTCCTCGATATAGTTAGCAAACATTTATCAAAGTTCATATCATATTAACATCATATATACTTACCATAATATTGCTAACATTGCAGATCCGAAAATAAAACACGATGCTTACAAGTATAATCAACGTAATTTGAATTAATTTATGTGGTGTATCGTTTAATCTATTTGTCCACATTGTCTATATTTTCTGTTTTTCTGTGTTTTATCTACTTTAGTTTGAATGTAGTTACTTCTAATTAAGTTGTTCTGTGTTAATGTCATTAGAGCTTCTGTTTTTTGGTTATCCACACTTTCTTAGCCATATCGTATTTTCTTCTAAATGTTTTTTTTTTGCATTGCCCATTTCCTTTCCATCTTTTTTCTCATTTAGTTTTACTGTTTTAACGTTTACTCTATTGTTTCCTGGATCGGGTCTCTTGCTAGGGTGATAATATCTTTCTTGTATTTCCAGTCATCTATTTTCCAGATTTTTGCATGCGCCTTCTACACAAGCTCATCTGACCTGATTCTTTTCATAGAAAATAAAAAAGCAGACTCCTGGGAGAAGATAAAGGACAAACACAGTCGCCATGTAATAGTCCATAATCTCTTGACAACGACCATTGTTATTGTGGCCGTATTATACTTTGAGTTGGCTCTTCATTCAAATCTATTTCTTTTCGAGACATCACTAGGGGGTGTTTGGCAGAATTACCATAAAATAACTGCCTCTTAAACACGATTTCCACGCTAGAATTACAGGAAGTTTATTTATCAGCTTAAATAGCAATGCTACAAACTCTAAAAGAAATGCATCAAAATGTGAGAGAAAGAGAATACGATTGAATATTTTACTAGAATTACTAACTGAGTTAGATTTAAGAAATGTTTCCGAAGTATACGATTGCTTTTGATAGAAAACTAGATACATAGCCTTCACCAACATTTGTAGATCAAACTTGGTTTAACATTCTCTGCTGTAACAATCTTAGCGTATCTCTGAGCAAGCCATCATTTGAGATTGTTACCGGCTTGTAAGTGCGAGCTCTGATTTTTTCGTTTACTATTCCGACAGTCAATTTGATCTATAGAATCCTTTGAAGACGTGTGATGACACACATTCAATTTCTTCTGTTGCCTTATTTTGAGATTCCCTTAATAGTTTGAAAATATGTTTCAATTTCTTTCCACTGTATAATAATAAAAATGTTGTCTATCATGTGTTATGTGAAACGCTGTTTATGTGACTTCGATATGTTAAATCCACTCTGAATGATTTCTTCTGGTCCGAGTTATACTAGTCTAGAGGCTCTATTTTGGCATAGAGAAATCATTTTTATCTGAAATAATTTATTTTCAGCATTTGTTACTCGCCTCATTTTTATTTTTATTTAGTATATATATATATATATATATATATATATATATATATATATATATATATATATGATGTTGAGGTATAATTTTCGTCCATTCGAAGTTTCAGGTATTTGTCTTTTCTGTATATTCGAAATTTTACTTATTCTTTTGTTGAATTGAAAAGTGGCATGCACATATACATGAATACATACATACACACAATGTATATATTGTATATCTGATGCACACATATTTCTCTACTTTCACATATGCAGCACAGAAAAGCATTGTACACGCCTTAAATAATACATCATGTGACATAATTGTCTTCGAAAATTAATAAGTAATTTTCATGTAACATTTCCCATTCAAATCCGTCGATTCAATCATGACATACTCCCCGATTCTTACCTTATCTATGTGCAACAGTGATACGCTTTTTAATAACTTTTTAACACTTGCCAGAAATATATTCTTATTTTATTTTAAATCATCAGCATTTTTCTACTTGTTTATTCATAATAACGCGTCTAACGTGTGAATTATTTATACAAAGTATAGCATTCATTTATTTATTCATTTAATTGGCAAAAAACGAACGCACTTTCAGTGAGTGCCAGTTAGAAGTAGAAAATCTGTGAGATATATAAAGAGAAACAATACATGGGCGGACCGTGGAGGTTCAACTAGCGTCTTCCCAAGGCTGCGTTAAATCCCTGTAGTGTGGGCTGATTTAAGACCTTTTTGGTTAGCTGGTTTTACGGAGATTTCACTCGAACCTAGAAGGCGTGTTTTTCTTTTCCGTGTGCACACGGAGCTCAGGTAGCTCGTGAAGCCCAGGATTTTGAACACAGGTGAAGAACAGAACATAGTCCAGGTCGCAACATCCATGAAAGATGTTGTACTCAAGTAGGAGACTACATTAAAGCTTCCAGAGCTCAAGGGAAATGTTTAGTGCCCTTAAATGTTGAGCATAGTTTAGACATCTGAGGCTAGCTTTTATTTTCGTCGCCATGAGCTGGACCTCTTTGTCCTTCTGGATGTCCTTCACGCAATAGAGAGATTTCTTGAATATTGTATTCGAGGATCGTGCGTACCAAGGAGGTGTAGGGAGGAAATTGGAGGGAATGAGACGACCAAAGAAGCTTCGCATGAGAAACAGGACACCCTCGACCTTGTAAGCAGTAAATACATGGAATGCACATTTTTAGATCCTTAACCTGACTTAGGGACTCCAACAGCTAGTCACTTGGCTGCAAGTCAAGCCGGAATTAAGCAGTTGGGGGATGCTGACCCACTGCTATGTGTATACACTTTCTGACGATTAAACTCAGGTGGAAGTCCAGTGACCATCTCGAGACTTCGTTGAGACAACGCCAAAGTCCTTACATTCGTTGCGAGAGACAAGAACTTCGACTTTATCGGCAAACAGGCGAGGCAGCTGAGAAAATACTTCGGTGAAGTCATTGACAGAGATTAGAAAAACGAGGGGCCCGATGGCTGAACCTTCTGGCGCACCACGAGTTGCACCGCATACATCGGAAAGGCAACAGCTCACTTTAACCCGGAATGTGCGGCTAGCAGGGAAGGCGTCGATCCACTGAAAAAAAACACGATGGAATCCGTACGCCCGGAGCTTGATTAGGAGTAGACGATGATTTACAGAGTCGAAAGCGTTGGCAAAGTCCAGAAAGGCAATTACCGTAGTTTCTCGTCCATGATTCTCGCTCAGCAACTTCTTCATGAAAAGAGGGTTTGTTAGTCAAGACCGTTTTTTTACCACGAAGCCGTGTTGAGATTTAAGTATTTATTCGGTCCATTAAGAGTGGGACATCATCCCTCTATTCAATAACACTACCCTGACTCTGCAGACTATAGAGGTGAGCGAAACAAGCCGATAGTTTGCAGGGTCTTCATTGTTACCCTTTTTTGAATGTGTGGCAGATCGTAGCAACACATCATCCACTGGGAACGATGCCTGTACTGTGAGATAGGTCAATAAGGCATTGAAGATGGGAAAAGATGTCTGCGGCGATCTCTTTTAGAATTCGAGAGTGGACACGGTCAGGGTCAGTACTCTTTGTTGTATCAAGTGATTAGAGAACTCGCTCAACGTCCTCTTTGTAAAACCTGATTCGCGGCATAAGTTGGGCGTCACGGTCAAACGATTGCGATTCTCTGGCATCATCTATTCTGAAGATGATTGAGAAGGTCGGTGTCAAAACGTCAGATTGCTCAGTAGGATATTCCACAGTCGCTTGGTTTGTCTTCAACTTGACAGTCTGGTTGCTTACAGAGCTTGTCGTTGGACATGCGCAAAGAAAGTCTTTGGGTTTTGATAGGCTTCGTTGGCTTTATGCTCTGCAGAACTCCAGGTGAACTTTCCTTTCAGTATAGGCAGCATGGTTTCGTTTCCTCTTGTATTGTACGTAGTCGCCATCCTATTTGTAGTTAAAGTACATCTTCCAAGCTACAACCCTAGGATTTCTCTCTTTTTCCACCTTTTTTGTCACCCACGGTTTGCTTTTTGTTCGTTGTGAATTCTACAGAGGTACATCAAGCTCTGTTATCCAGGCAATTGCATGTTTCAACGCTGTCCAGAGGTCTCGGACAGATTAATAAGCTCATGGCATGCCAATCAATAAAGATTTGATTTGAGGATTAGTTGTCTTGATGTGACAACATTGCTGAATTTAGGGTCGTACCTGACAATTATATATTAGTATTGCATCGGCATTGAGTTACATACTAGAGCAATAGAATTATCCAACTATTTTTCCAGCGATCTTTACACAGATTTGATGCATGTGTTCATTTTAATGTAAAAGGTGAAAGGCAGCAATAAAAGCCTGTCAAGGCATGAACCTTTTCCAGACGAGAGCCATTCATTTCACTTGAGGCGTGATGAGAGGATGAGTGAGTTAAAATTAAAAGAGATCTTAGATTTTTGATGCATTAAAATATATAAATGTATTTTCCAAATTTTACCACGTTTGAAAAGAGGAGAAAAAATCAGAGAGATCTGCCCATTGCTGGCCTTTGAAGTGTGGCTATAGATTGAGGTGTTGCATCTGTAAATTTCCATGCATGGTCTAAGAACGTAATTTAGGAGATCATTGCTTAAGATCAGAGAGATAATATACGGTTCAGGATGTAACACTGACAGACGGTACCGTCAATACCGCCAGTTTCTGAGTTCTGCCCATCAACGACTATCCTTATAAGCCTATAAAGAAACAATTTTATTACTGAGACGATATTATCAGCTATTCCATAGCTGTCGATTTAGTGAATATGTATTTATGCCATACTCCATCAAACTCCTTTAATATTTCAAAAACCAATTACTCTAGAAACAATGCCTCTATCGAGCGATTCACTAATCCTGTGTGATATATCAGTTAGTACATTGGCTGTAAGTCATACAATACAGAAACATATTGCATTTCACTGAGGAGGTTATTTTTGCTAATCACAGATTCCAGTAGCAATCACCATGCACAGGAGACTGATTGGTCTGTATTGGGGGGGGGGGGCAGATAAGCGATTTCCGAAACTGTTCAGTACAGGACAGACGGATGAATTTTTTAAAGGTTTGGAGAAGCATTTCCTCTTAAGGCAACATTTAAACAGTGCTGTAAGTATGAGAGCTAGTTCCGACTAAATAATTGTTGGCACTATTACTGGAACGCCGTCAGGACCAACTGTTTTACCGTAATTAAAGATTTTTGATAATTTTGACTACATCACGTACATTAATTTGTATATCGTATGTGTTTTCACTCAGATCCATTGATGATCAAAGGAATGGAGAACACGCTTTTGTTCAGGACCCTGTTTTTTTCGCTAAAACTGGTTTGTACAAAACTTCTGTTCAGCAACTTGAAGCTTGACGGACTTAGAATACGAATTTCTTGCATCCTTTATTATTTATTGCAATGGTTGCTAGCAGTACTAATGACGGCTTTAGTTTTACTGCATCTATTAGGTTGGAAGAAATGAGAATAGTAATTTCTGTGCGCAATGAGAGCGCCTCATTCTGGAGTGAATCACAACTGGCTGTCGGGCTGTTGCTGGATATTTTGGAATATATGCAACATTTTATACTGACAATTAACAATTCAGTGAGGTTTGATTATTAAAATTATGCCATCTTATGTACTTCTAGACATTAAATTAAAAGATAATTCAGTTGCTATTTAAAAAGAAGCAGTGCCGAGTTAATTAGTTCTATGCAAAAAGTTGTTTTATTAGAAGTTCTGGCTAGAGTTTGTCGCATTGAGTAAAAAGGAGTTGTTATTCCAGTTTAAAAATGTGATCTTGCTGTGGATGCCTTAGCGCAACCTAATTCAAATTTAAAACATATTTTAGTGTTTTAATTACAAGGAGTAAACCTCTACGATACAACAACCAAAACATTTGTCTACCATCTATGACGGCCAGTAAATTAGATGGGGGTTCTCTGCGTAGGAATGGGTAGTGAGAACAAATTAGCAATTACACAGCGGTAAATTACGTAGCATCAGCTAAAGATTGAGACATATGAATAAGTATATACATTATATTATACATATCCCCATAAAAGAACTATTCCTGTAGTCTGTATTTCGTCAGTCGATAATTCAAGCATATCTTCTAAATGATATTTCGTCTTTCATCGGTCTTTCATACAAATATTTTAAATAGAGCTCTAATTGTTTTACGCGTATATTAATGAATATATCATAGTAACTTATGTTCTTGTTGAAATGGGAAAAATATCTCATAATTAAATCGAAAATCTATGAATGTAATACTGGTCAACAGTTACAAACTCCGAGAATACTTTAGAATATTCTAAGCCGATATTTAATATGATAAATTGATATTTGGAAATTGGTTGGAAAAGGAAAGAGTCGCGATATTATCAGTGATTACTTTATACAACGATGATATACATCGACCTATATTGATTGAAAGATAAGCAGTTTATCCCAAATCCATCAATTAGAAAAGACAATAAATCATGAATAGGTAATGCTTAAATCTGGTATTTAATAGATTCTAAGACATATGAAATAAAATATCGAATGATTTAAAACTAAAAAGATATTTATATTTTATAAACCAAATATTTCATTATAATATATCCAAATAATATAATGACTACAATTGTGAAAAATATTATATTATAGTACTGTTTCAAATAGAAATCAAGTTTTCTCATGAGGCATATTTGATGTATTTACAATTGAAATAGATATCAATAAAAAGGGCATTGTAACTACAAATGTACATAATTTAATATTATCTGAAAAGGACACTGTACTGTATAGACATGTGAATGTAGTCTTGTATCTCTGCTGTTGATAACACTTTTTCTTGTATTTCTCATTCTGATCAGTTGAAATATGCAACTAATCTAGAACTGCTTATTCAGTTATAAACTGGGGTAAAAATGGGATTGTTTCGTTTTATCCTGTAAAGTATATGATATTGTCTTAAACTCGCGAGTGTCAATTTTCTGCGTGAGATTTTTACAGATGACTTTGCTCTCGATTACAAATGAAACCTAAATCTTCTGAATCTATCTTTCACAACACACCCTTCGCGGAGATAATATATTAGATAAATTGCTCTTCATGTTCTTCCATAAAATCGATAATCTCTCTTCTTTTGAACACTTATTATATTTTCTATCTCAACAAGTATACTAGTAGATCTTGCATGTGATACTTTGGCCAGATGTTGATTGCTGGATATCTTTTCGATTTGAATAGTTCATTATAATGTGTAGAAACGTGTCTGTAATTTTATTTTCTTCTTTGCTGAAATGGCGAAAATTGTGGGAACGCCGAATTACCTCTTATACAGCCTCATGGTGCGCTTTGCCCCCGTAGCTTTATGATGCTGAAAAAGTTTAAGATGGCGCCTGCGGTCTTATATAACAATGCAGTCTCGCAGAATCTCGTATGCTCTCGCACATTTGGAGGTATCTGTCTTTTATAAAAACAGGCCACTGGAACAGAGGGACAGATGCGAAAACGAATCTACATAAAGTACTGACGAACAACGCTGCTGCAGTGAGCTGAGGTTTTGTGTTATTTTTTTCTTTGCAACAACAAGCTATTTCGGCGTACATTTTAACCATGGTCAGATTCGACCTGAAACTGATACCAGAGTTTGTCGGGTCCCGAGCTGGTCCTTCGGTGCTTGAATGGCTGGAGAATACTAAGCGCGTTAGTCAGTTGTGCAAAAATAAGGATTCAGCTATGGTCATCCCATTGAGGCTCTCTAAGATGCTTATGACCTGTACCAGAAGCTCGAGGATGAGGCGACAATGAAGCAGATAAAACAAACGCTGTGCGGAGCATTCCGTGCTTTTGTTGCCTGGAGGCAATTCTCTGAACGTCGGCTTCGGTCAAGGGAGACTGTGCACGTCTACCTGGCCGACCTGAAGACGCTTGCTGCCCCCTTCAGCGGTGTAAGCGACCGAATATTGTGAGGCACATTTTGTCTTGGGTAACGGATGACGCCAGTCGGCTGTTTCGGGCGTCTTCGAAGCTCAATGTGCTTGGATTGGAGGAGTGGTTTGGTAGAGCCCGAAACATCATAAAGGACGATGTGGAGCAGGTCTCGACAGCGGTTGGCGCACTAGAATCGTATACAGAGAGTCCACGGTGCTATAAATGTGGCGGTCCAAGCTACTTCGCCAGATACTGCTGAAGCGGTGCGAAGCGCACGCCGGACTATGGAGCACGGAAACGAGGGCGCTGTCATCGATGTGACAAACCAGGCCACCTAGCACGGAATTCTTCGAGAAACGGGCAAGGGGAGGAAGCCGCGGCTCCAGCACCCTCCGCAAAGCAATATTGAACAAGGTGCTTCCTGTAGTGATATTGCGAGTTGATGGGTGTAGGCGCTCAGCGCTAGTTGACACCGGATGCACCCAAACCCTCATACGCAAGAAATGTTACACGGCATGGACGAAACAGAAGGTCCCAGTATTAACCGTTGGCGGAGTCTCGCTGGTGTGTTGTGGGGTGAGCGCTGTCTAATAAATGTTGGCGATGCCCCCCCCCCCAGTTGGCTGTGAAGGAATTGGTGACCGAAAAGGAACTTCTTGGATACGACCTTCTCCTTGGAATGGATACTATTACACAGCTGGGTGGAATCACCGTAGGGCGCGTCACTGATGTTAGGTTTTCCCAATGCGAGGAACAGGTCTGCACGGCAATCACTCTTGATGAACCCAACTTCCACGGGGAATACGAAGATACCTCATCCTGGAAGTGGGAGGGCGACCAACCACCAGTGTCCTAGCGGCATTAGCTGAGTGAGTAACCCCAGCGTGGCTCAGAGGGGCAGTACTAGGCAGAAGTCCAGGTTTGGATGGATAATGGCTGGCTGGTTCGGTACCCAAAGTATAAGCTTGGACCACCAAAGTTGCTGGTTCGGTACCCAAAGTATAAGCTTGGACCACCAAAGTTGCTGATCCACCTTATGATTGTCAGGCAAGAAAGTAAACAAAAGATCCGACCCGTCATGGATACCAAGAACTCAATGAACACTTCGACCCATACAGAGCAGAGGCCGACGTCTGTGCACATAAACTGAGGGAGGGGTGGCAACAGGGGGCGTACAGTGCAATCCTGGACCTCCGAAGAGCCTACCTGCAGTTATACGTCGAGAAATCGCTGTGGCCGTTTCAGACGATCGAGATCAAAGGAACTCGTTATTGCTTGACAAGACTGGGGTTCGGCATGAACTTGGCCCTGAACATTATGACAGTGATTATGCAGGCGATCCGGCGTCAGAATGAAGCCGAGCGACAGGCGATACCGTCGTATATTGACATTTTCGTGAACGAGAGCCTCAGGTCTGCCCAGGTGATGAAAGAACACTTTGATAGCTTCTGGATGTCGTGCAAGGAGCTAGACCGCCTGCAAGGTGGAACGAAAGTTCTTGACTTGCATATGAGCGGTAGCGCAGATAAATTTCGCTGGAGAAGAGGTGGTGACATCCCAGAAGTTCCATCCAAAATCACGCGCCAGAGCATTTTCTCCGTCTGCGGAAAACTAGCGGGCCACTTTCTCGTGTGTGGGTGGTTCTGGGTGGCTGTGGCGGCCATAAAGCGACGTGCGACTTCCATGTTAACGGGATGGGACGATGAGGTGCGCGATCCCGCCCTGCAATGCATGCGTGTGGAAGCTGTGGCCAGAGTGAGCGAGGAGAACCCCGATCGAGGGAGCTGGTGCGTCGATGGGAGCGAATTTACAGTTTTGGATGGCGTTGCTCTGGCGGTCGACGGATTTATCGAAGAAGATGCCTGTTAGCTTCGGCCAGAAAATGACGCCGGGCACATAAACCTGGATGAGCTTGAGGCTACACACAAACGGGTAAATCTGACGCTTCAGTGGCAGGCCAGAGTACTACACATCGTAACAGCCTCCACATGTGTGGATCGGTGGATTACCGATGCCTTGAGTAAGAAATCACGGTTGACAACGAAGGCATCGGCTGAAATTCTAATACGAAGACGACATGCTACCCTGACCGAGATCATTAAGGAATTCAACCTGGCCGTAGATGTGACACTTGTGCAGTCCTGTCAGAATTGCGCGGATTGCCTGACCAGAGTGCCACGCCGTTGGCTGGACCTGCCAAAATAAGTCGACGAACCGGCATCTGTGAATGGCGCCACGATGGGGCGTTGGCTTAGCCCAGGCCCTGTTGCTGATGTCGATTGCCAAATCGGACAACCGGTGTAAACCGAACTCCTTACTTCGCCAGGCTGGTCGATCCCTATGTGTCAGAAATGGACGTGAACTGTTGTGAGAAGCTGCAAAACCAGCCGGTTGATCGACCCAGCACCCGTCCGGTGGAAGAAGGGAAAACTGAGTGTGAGAGGAAATTTGAACAGGCTCGCAATTTACGTAACTCACCACAACAGCGGGCATTTATTCACGCTCATCAATTGCGGACCGTCCAGATTTGCACTGTGACGGCCCCTTCGCCGGCAGGCCTCGGTCGCCGTTGCCCGTGAGCTGGAAAGCGTCTTCCTCGAGCGTGACTCCCTCCTGAGATACTGACCGATAATGGCACCGCCTTTGTAAGCGAGAAGTTCAAACTGTCTGCAGACAGCTGGCGTATACGTTTTCGATTTCGATGCGCCCATGTGCCTAGCGGTAACGAAATTATTGAGAGAAACCACAGGAGCCTCACGACCATCGCTGCTAGGAAGGGGTGTACGGTGCCTGGGGCGATCTAGTGGTATAACGTCACTCCTGAGGACGACATTTTACCCTCTACCGCGCCAGCCGAATCACTGCACGAATACCATGTCAGGATGAGAGGCGTAGAGACCAACCCACTGCCCGAGCCGGAGGCGACGAGAGAGAGAGAGAGAGAGAGAGAGAGAGAGAGAGAGAGAGAGAGAGAGAGAGTATCAAAGAGGGAGATGTCGTCTGGGTTAAGAACCCGCGTGGCAAGTGCACCACACGCTACGGAACCGGGCGTGTTACCGAGGTGATCAGCCTGGAATCGGTTCGGGTTGACGGGGTGCCCCGTCACACCAAGGATCTTCGATCGACATCACATGCAATTGCCTCTCGGCGATGAGAACAAGACTGGATCCGAGATCAGTGAACCATCATTCAGGGTTACGCTGACTTTGTCGGGAAGCGACCCTGAGATTAGCAGCCTTAGGTTCACTGAACCTTAAACCGAAGATTAAAGAACAGGCGAGGGCGAAGCCCCCGGTGTTCTTCTCTGAAGGAGCAACCGAAGAAAAAGGTCACCGCGTCACTGCCTTCTCTGTGATAATGATATGAGGGGGGGGAGTGTGGCGAAAATTGTGGGGACGTAGGCTAACCTCTTAAACAACCCTGGTGTGCGCTTTGCCGACGCAGCGTCATTATGCTGAAAAAGATCCAAGATGGCGCCTGCGGCCTTATATAACAATGCAGACTCGACGAATCTCGTGTGCTCTCGCGCACAAATGCAAATTTGGAGGTCTCTGTCTTTTATAAAAACAGGCCATTGGAGCGGATGGGACAAATATGAAAACGAGTCTACAGAAAATACTGACGGACGACGCTGCTGCAGTGAGCTCAGGTTTTGTGTACTCTTTTCTTTGCAACAACAGCTGATGTTGATTATCTCAGTCTTTTCTTTATATGCAATTATGACACGCGTTCTTTAGAATAACCTTATTTTTACCCCGCGTCTTTTGTACTAGATCATTAACAACGTAGTCAAGTAGTCTTCGCTGTTTTTATGCAACATTTCAATGTAGCTTTTTTATTGCAGTTGCTTATTTGAAAGAACTGAAAGTTTGTGGAACTCCCTTCCTGCTCATAGTTTTTCTTCCACATAAAAACATATTCCTTCAAGACAAAGGTCAATAGGCATCTTTGCTATTATCATATTTAGTTCTCTTCGCTCTTCACATTGAGTCGTTTATGCTTAATCTAGGGTCATTTCCATAAAATGTGTAAATTATTATATTGTTAAATAACACTGGATTAACCTGTGTCTATACGATGTTTATATACTGCTTCATATATATAATACATTCTGTTATAATTATGTTTACAACAATCTTACACCAGTTGCTACATGAAATAGGTTAGTACATAGCGTGTAGATTCGGACCAGAAATGCACTACGTGTTATATGCTTGACTTAGGTTTTAGCATTGTCTATGTAAGTATTTGCATATAATGTGTCTACATTTATGCTGTGTGTAGATACCATTTGACGGGTATATTACGTTTATACATTTAAGTGTGCGTAGAATATGTAATTGTACACCATGTTTACACCTGTTGTTCTCATATTGAACGTTTAAGTTTGACATAATACATGGGACTTTTACACCAATAACGATAGTGCATTATTTCTGCCAGAAATTGATCAACAAATTCTAAAATACGTGTCTGTTAAGGGCTATTGAATTTCACCCACGCTGAGGTTCACACAACTATCTAAGAATGCAATTACAACTGCTCCCGAGCAGTGAAAATGATTATGTCATAACTGTTAAAGGAGTACTTGAAGCAAGGAGAGTCAGCTCATATTGCGAACATTAATTTATCTAATGAGCATGGACATTTTATTATGATTTGAAACGTTTCGTCCGGTCGAGTGATAGATGCGCTTTACCTAATGGGTGATGGCACGGAGAATCGAGGTTATAATTTAAGGTTGGACCAAGCAGCTACGTGTACTTTTGTGTTATTCTTACTATACATGCATCATGTTAAATAAGAGGCAGTATTCCTCAAGCATGAATATTTTGCAATAGATTACAAGAATAATATAGTAATTGATACTGGAAAAATATAGGGACCTGAAGTTTATAATAAACATTAATATTATTATCATTATATTAATGATGATGATGATGATAATAACAATAATAATAATAATAATAATAATAATAATAATAATAATAATAAAAATAATAAACATATAACAACAATAATAACAATTAAATTATTTAATTAATATGTTTATTTATTTAAAGAGCCACGGATAAAATATGACCTTATTTTAAATTCTCGCAAGGTGTAGACTTAGATCGAGTAAATACTTAAACATAATTGCTATTTGGAGAAAATCATTTCGGAAATCAATTAACATTCGTATAATTTTATGGATTTTATGTACATCACTACAAGTAACCGGTTAAAATTGATGAATAATTTGACTTAACAGTCATATTAATATCCAAATAACATATCAGACAAAAAAAAATGTGTTTTTAATGGCTCAGAAGCAAAATTAAAAAAAATATATTAGTCACAAAACGTATACATGCTCTGTTAGAAAATTGTAACTTAGTTATACTCTGTTTACATCTGTGTTTTATTTACTTAGTAAATATAGTTTGTCATCCAACACACATGATAATATTATTTATCAGTATATATATCTTATCACATTAATTACATCACAGAGACAATAGATGAGCAGTGCAAAAGATCAGGAAACGACTAAAACATGTATTCGATATGAAGTTATTTCAAGCAGATCTTCGCGGGCAAATATCAATACGTTGCCAATATATAGCACACGTTTAATACAATTTATAAGTTGTAGGCTTTGCTGCATCATAAAAAGATTAAAAACAAAATAAAACAAATACTCACACGACGTATTGTTATCTATCTGTTATCTTGTTCCTTATACAAATATTATTTCACTTATCCATATGTCCTATAACATTACGTTGCCTCCCACAACATTTTAAAATACAAACATTCCTATTTGTAATTTATGCGGGTTACCAATATATTTGTTAAACAGAATGCATAAATGCCTTAAAATATATTTATTAATCAAGCACAATTACTGCAAAAGTAAGCTGAAAATTACAAGGAGTCAATTACTTGTAGAAAAAGAAGAAATCAGAATTCAATATATAATATAAGCTAATATGGAGTGTGACAGCTGCTTAAAGTACACGGTGATCAAACCTAAGCGTACCATGTTAAAATTCACTTTATTTTCATCTATTACGTGATACTGGGGGCCGCTTGTGAAGTGGATGATCCCATGATTATTTCTTCTTTTGAGAAAACTGGTCCAACTTGCTTAGAGTGAATACCTGGCGCATTTTTATTATACTTTAACACTTGTATAAAACACGCACTTACCTTTGTATCTGTTTAAAAAGAGATAAATACTATATACGCATCAAGTTATGAAAATCATATTAAGACAATATAGATAACAATAGTTTTATTAAATATTTTTCAGTAATAGGCGTGCATAAAATTCAAAATCTTTTATTTGTATTAGTGAGAATTAAAAAAAAATGCTTTACCTGGATCTGACTTACCTTACTAGATTTTACTGGAAAAAAACTTTCTATAATATAAATGGCATGGGAAACCAATGAAAGAAAGCGCCAGTTAATACTCACCTGTAATAAACAAAAATAAAATAGTTTAGATTCAAACAAAAATAAAGCATAAATAAAAATATAATAGTAAATTACGTTTTATATAATCAAAATCTTCACTGTATATATTCATGCATTCAATCTATTCATTGCATATTATTAATAAAAAAAATATAGCAATCGCCTCAAAAAATCCTTAAGGATTGTTAAACTCCTAGACAAAACCATTTATAGTGGCGAGAGGAAGCAAAAAAAAAAAAAAAGAAAAAAAGAAGTACCACAAATTTCACGAAACTGTACACAAAGCTGTACGTCAGGATTTGCGATTAAGATTATTGAGAAAACTAACATTTATTTCCCAAAATGTGTTACCATAGACAGGTAATATACGTTTCATATATAAAACTAATACGTATGTTTATTTATTTACATCTAGTGTACGGGTTATTTAGGGGTAGGTTTTAAAGTAAGCTAAGTCGCATTCCTACATTTTGTATTGCACAAACGGAGTTATATGATAGAAACTAAGTTTGATAAATTTTATTTAGTTTATAGCACACATATATAATGATATAAACTTTTGCCAGACGAGTATTTGTTTAGAAAGTTTCACAGGGGGGGGCATTTATAAGTGATTAATTTAGCACTTACTATAAAACTAACATTAGAGTAGATATAAATCCGAACAGTCTCTTCTGAATGACGAAGAGCAGGAAGGCGAAAATGCACTCGCTCAAGAGATTGTTTAGAAATTACTGATCTGCTTTCTCTTGACATGATATTATTCAATACTCCTGAAAATTGTTTTTTCTTGTGTATTGGTGTTCATATTTATTTTTTATTTAAAACGAAAATACAACTGTCATATATATGACTTGTGGTATTGCATTCCTCTGCAAAAGATCTTGCTAATTTCCATATTTTTTAAACATTCATTTTATAGTATTTTCTATTAGTTCTTTGCGTTTTTTTTATAAGATTATCATTTTTAGATTATCATCTCTTACGTGTAATCATATTCATGCAGATATTCTATATCATTTCTACTTGCGTAATATTGTCGTAGAAAGGTTATAAAAACAAAAAATAACTCTTTATATATATATATATATATATATATATATATATATATATATGCGTATGAATATTTGTTTATAAAATTTAGCCTATCAAACTTCTTTGTCTACAAGCATGACACATAAGATATACGAGGAGCGTGCAATAAGTAATGCCCCTGACCCACTTCCCATAGTAGTAGAACAACGAAACTTGGCACAGTTATTAGTCTTTCTCTGCATAGGAACCATAGAGATTTATGCATTTCTCCCATCGTTTGATGCAGCTCTGGAGATCGCTTTTGTAGAACACCCCAGGTTGGCTCTCCAACCACGACGTGACTTCAGAAATCAAGGCTGAATCATCTGGGAAACGCTTTTCTTTCAAAAACAACTTCATGGCTGGGAAAAGGTGAAAGTCAGAGGGTGCAAAGTCAAGAGAGTAGGGGAGATGGGGAAGGATTTCATAACAACACGCATGGGCTTCTTATCTGGCGACATGCGAGTTGTGGACCGGAGCGTTGTCCTGCAGGCGAAGGGTACCTTTGATGATCTTGTCCCGCCTCTTGATTTTTATAGCTTCCCTTAATTTCCTCCAAAGTGAAGTGTAATAGGCACTGTAATTGTGCTACCCTTTGCTAGGAAATCTGTCATCACTACTCCGTCCTGGTCCCAGAAGACTCTGAGGATGACCTTGCAAGCGGAGGGCTGCACCTTTGCCTTCTTTGGAGGTAGTAAATCCAAGTGCTTCCATTGCGTTGACTGGGCTTTGATCTCTGGATCATAGTGGTAGACCCAGGTTTCGTCCTATGTAATCAGTCTTTTGAAAAAACTTTGACGCATCTTCTTGGCACATCTCCAAATTCATCCTCGAGCACTCGACGCGTGCTCGCTTCTGGAATGGTGTGAGCAACCTGGAAATCCATTTGGCAGACACCTTATGCATATGCAAATTGTCATGAATGGTGGTTTCCACAGACCCTATACTAATCTTGACATGTTGGGCTATTTGGCGAATAGTAATGCGCCGATCTTCCAAAATAGCAGCTTCAAATTTACGGACAGATGCCTCCTCAATAGCAGAAGGGGGGCGACCAGGTCTGGGAGCTGTTTCCACAGAATTCCGGCCATGTTTAAATTCAGGATGCCAGCGTTTAACAAGGTCATATGATGGGTCATTATCACCATAAGTTTCTTTCATTTCATCAAAAGTCTCCTGTGGTGTGGGTCCTTTCAAATACAAAAACCGGATCACTGCTCGACATTCAACAGGCTCCATTTCACACCTAACCCAGTTCAAACACCTGTAAAACAGAAACCACAATTAGTTCAGAGCTGTAATTTGCCACATAACCCGTAGAGATATAAATCATTGCAGATGCAAAATATCAGCTAGACTACTGGAAGTGGATAAGGGGCATTACTTATTGGACACCATTCGTAAGTTTCGAAACAGCTAAGCTTATCTTTCACAAATTTCAAACAAAAAGAAACTTCTATGTTTGTGCAGTGTTCTTAGATACACTTTGTTCAAAAAATCATCCGATAAGTATCGAAAATCGTAAAAATTCCGATCCTTCAAAATAGTCATTCTTTTTACTAGAGGAAAAAGTTACAGAGGTATACGTTAGGTTCAACCTGCCAAGGAAGAAAATTCTCAGAAAAACAAGAGGGATTCCCTTCTCAGTATATTATTTCCTCTTAGAAAAAACAGAACTATTTTCATCTGCGTATATATAGCTCTATGGTAGATTATTCGACTACCGATCAAATGTTCCTCTGTTCGACTCGGGTGTACCTTACCATTTTATTTTATTTCTTTAATGAGTTCAATTTACAATAAAAGAAGATACTCATCTAAAATCGCTGCAAATCATTTGTTCGTTTGCATATTTTAAAACTAAACATTAATCGAAAGTGATTTTCCAGGTAATTTATCGTCAAGTCCATATATCAGCTGGCATGATATCGTAAACAAACGAAGATGGAATTTTGTAAACGACATTATTATTTGAAATTTCTTTTTTGTTTACCGGAAAAAAATCGTACTAATATATATTATTCAATAGGAGATTGCTTTCTAAAATTTATGTAGTGTATAATAGAGTTGACACACAGGTTTAGTCAGCGAAAGTAAGTTACGTAATGGGGTATTATTTGGAAATATCAGGCGGTGTGTCCTTGCATGGACGTATGTATGTACATACAAGAATTCGTCTCCATATAACGTCCCCATATCCCTTGATCGGAATATACATGCAAATGTGGATTGCTTATGATTTTTATATTGCATTGATATTTTCTCTTTAGAAAGGTGCCGTTCAACATGGCTGGTGTATATACCGCGGACATACCGTCCCTTGACATATCTTCTTTATTCTTAAATCAATGGAAATACGATGCAAAATTATAATGCCGATTACATTTAATATGCCAATATGAAGCGAAAGTCATACCGATTTCGATGACGTTACATACTCATATTTGTGGGAAACTGCTCCAGACACTTCGTGAAGCCCCGTGAATTATGCGAACGAAATGTTAAGATGATCATCTCAAGACTGGAGATGCCTATTTAACTAAGTCTTGAAAAAAATAATCAAGTTTAAATGAGGGAAACAGTCAGTAAATTTCCACAAGGTTGTCGTTGTGGCAAGGACGCTACTCAAATGGGAACTTTTATTACAATGAAATATCAAAACAGCGATTTAATGGGTATAAATAGCTTATCTGGTCAAATGTGTCGGTAAAAAGAATTACAGAATATATCCAGTAATTCTGAGAACATGTGTTTATATTATATTCATAGAAAACACAGTCTAACAACATCATGTCTGATGGAAACGTTGCAGAAGATAAATGATCAACCGATCAATCTGTATCACCATGTAATACTGTACGCATGCTTTACAAAAGCATTCTATGTAGTCAATTTTTTTTTTTTGCTGTCAATTATTCTGCTCGTCTTAATATTTATTTCTCGTGTTATCAATTTTTCATGATGATTCTTACTTATACAAAGTAAAAAAAAGAGGCTAAGATATGATTTAATAAAATATTCATATTTAAAAAAATAAATACTTGTTTTTAATAAGTGTAAGACATAAGAATAGTCGAAATAACACTATTTTCTTATAAATTGAAAAAAGACCACAAATAAGGCGATATATCACTTTCCGCCGTTAGTGTCTTGGATCAAAGAAAATTATTTTTTTTTTTATCATTCGTAATTATTTCAAATAATTTTTTTATGTCAATTCCTGTTTATGATGGATATTTACATACCTTATTTTCTGAAACCCAATAAAGATCCATGTACACTACTTACAGTAGTTTTATAATGCTGTTTCATTATAAATTCTACACATTTATTGACACTATTCTAAAACTTTATAACTATACTATGTTTATTATATAAACAATATTGGTTACATATGTGCATACATGTTTCAGTGGGATCTCAATTTAAAAAAAATCGACATCATCAGGCCAGAACGGGAAATAATGAGTGAGGGAGGACGAGAGAAAAGGAAAATACGACTACACCTGACCAACGTTTCACGGCGGGAGTGATGGCTATATTCTAGTTTTAGTACTAGATGTTTACTTAGACCTGGAGAGATTCTAGTAGGACCCTTTACATTCTCCTCATGGCCATTTCTCTATTGCTGACTTCCTGTCTATTTCTGTGTTCAGATTGACGTATTCTTTACCTTCTTATTTTACAGATAGTTTATTGTAGTAGTATTACAATTAATATCCCCCCATTCCCATAATCCCCAAACATATTTTAACTAAGCAATAAAACAATGAGAACTTCCAAAGGATACACTGTGGTTCCAGTACACATTTAATTAATAGATATAAAACCTAAAAAACGTGGCAGAATAGTGGAACATATATACTTTAGTCAAATGAAGAATCGCGTTAACCTTTTGATATCCTATAACAATCTTGCAAGCTATACCTATTAATACAAAAGTAAGCAAATGAAAACACAATACCCCATTAGCTGGAAAAAGGTGAGTGCACTTTGCATAAGTACTAATGGAATACACGAAACGAACTTAGTCTTAAGGCAACTATAAGGCAAATGCAACTATAAGGCAATACCCTCCGCTGTGATACCATGACCAGGTTGAGTCGAATTTCCTTTTCTTCCTCCTCTCTAACTAAGTATCCCCTTTCTTTGCCTACACCATCCTTCTAACCAAAACTACCTAATTCATAAGCTTCAACCCTATCCTTTCTTCTGAGGGTTAAATCTATATATGAAATTAATAAAGCTTGATTTTAGTTTCAGTGTTGCTTTTTTTTCGGTCTAATGATGTGGGTTTTCTTAATTGAGATTCCACTGGAGCATGTATGCACATATGTAACTAATAATGTATGTACAGGACACACATTATATAGTTGCTCTGCCCAACATTGAGCACTATTTAATAATACGGGTTGTATAGATCTACACCTGAGAAACCAAATTATACAAGTAGTATATATATATATATATATATATATATATATATATATGTATATATATACACAGGTGTGAATATTTATAAATACATATATATATATATATATATATACATACACACAAATATAGGTATATATACAAGATTAAGATATTTTGTTTGAAACATTTCTGGTATACAAATATGACTGTGTATAGGAAAGCTATAAAATAGATTGTGTTAACTTTGATATATGAACAAATAAGACAATATGAAAATACCCTATAAACAGAACTAATCTATTCTACAGGTTTTGTGTAAACGCTTCTGCAGTTTCGCCATATCATTAAAGCTTGAGTTAACTTGAATGGGTCCATATTCGATCTAATACAATAACCATGTAAAACAAGGTAATATGCTTGCTCCAACTTTATTGTACATATATTTTGCTGTGATAGTGACGCATGCTTTTAAAATTTACGTTATTATTTGTACACCATTCTATATTAGACGGCGCAACACAAAGTCGAAAACATTTAGACTGTTTTTTGTAAACTTGTATATTAAAATGATGCCCATCTTGTTTGCTATTCCAAAGAAAACGCCGAGAGCTTATGGATAAGTTATCAGACTGTGTATGATTTTGTGAACTTCAAAAAACCTGGTATGTACCTTCATTCTAGCAGGATACCATACATTGAACGGAACATCTTGGTTGACTATACGAAATTACAGGTCTTAGATAGCTGCGTATAATACTCTCCTTACTGACAATACTTGGTGGTGAGAGAAATAAGAGGAAAATAAGCAAATGTTTATTTTAGCAAAATAGAGAAACCTGTATAATCAGATCAATGCATCACATTAAAATAAAATTTAGTATTTATGAAGCATATGTTATTACTACACTGCTATATGAGTAAGCGATTTAAACAACGTATAGAAAGCACCTTAAATATATTAACTAATCTGCTAATGTTGTATTCGCAGAATACTGTATGTAAACTGGAAGATTCTCATGCCTTACACAAAGTTATTGTCTCTTCTACAGAAAATGTCTTACCCAGGGGAAGAAACAGACCCCCTTTATTACATCACAAACATCAGATATTTTCATATATCTTGTAGTGCTAATAAGAAATTACCTTGTTGAAATCAACCAGAAAAGGACGAGACGTCTATATGCTACCTAATGATTAAGGGATTCTGTATTTATATATATATATATATATATATATCGATATATGTATATATATGTATATATATATATATGTGTGTGTGTGTATATATTGTAAGAAAAGAAATGTAAGGAAAAATTCAAGATGGCGCCCGACTCTCTCTTTAACACGGTAAGGTATCCTCAACACGGCACAAGAAGCAACAGCCACACGATTCCCCAGCCAACTCAATCGTCACTCCCCCACGTCTTTCCCCTCACCCGCTTTTATCGTCGTTCTAGGTCGGGTAAATTTGCATATTCCGAGAATTCGTGTGACTTTGCGAGACATCATACTTTACAAAAGACGGTGGTCGCCATCTTGGTCCCTCTTTTCTATTTTTGGTCGGTAACGCTGAGCTGGTCTCGAGGTAAGTCTTTTTCCCCTCATCCGTCTCTCCCACGTACCCACACAACACGCAAACACGCGGGCGCTTATCTCCTGGATGCACGTTACACTCCCCCCTGATCTGATGATCACATAGAGAGCACTGGGGGGTGGCCTTTTAGTGCGTGTGCTTCTGCGAAGAGGTGCATTCACTGTTTCAGATTCGGGCTCTGGATCTGGTTCCGCCTCATCAGATGAAGTATCGCTATCAGTCTCTGGAAGGGGCTCACTGAATCCGTGCATCGGCAGCTCATCGCTAGACGCTTGACTGCTTTCTTCTGTAGTTGTATGATGCACCTCGGTTGCTGGGCGAAGATCTCGCACATGTCGTGGGGTTCCATCGACCAAAAATGACTGCTGGCTAATCACTCCAGATATGTGTCCTCGCTTAAACTTGTCGGTGCACCGATTTCCTGGAGGCCGCACCCAAACTGGATCTCCCACTTCATATCTGTTATATGTTCCCTTGTCGGTTGGCTGCGTAGTGTTGATTCCCTTCACTCAGACTTGGTACGTGTAAATAGCATTCGCAGGTGCGGTTGAAGGGGACGTCCCGTCCTTTGGCGTAATGTTGTACCAATATGTTGCTTCCGCAATAGTACATCGCTTCCTGGCAGCAATTCTCTTGATGCTGCGATGGCTTCTTTCAGCAATGCCATTTCCTGATGGCACATGCGCACATCGCAACCGTAGACGGACGCCCCACTCATCTAACAACTGCCGGACTTGCTGGCTACAAAACGCTGCATCATTGTCAGTCATGAGCTCTTCCGGCGCACCTCGCTCAAAAAAAATGGATGATTGGTGGCGAACAACATTTGCTGAATCCTGTCTAGTCATCTGCCGCCACACCGCAAATCTCGTAGGCCCGCAATCAATGAGAGTTAGAAAGGGCTTGCCACTGTAATGGGTAATATCCATGGCCAGCCGCTGCCACACACTCTCAACTTCCAAGCGACCCTTCTGCCATCGCTCTGGTGCAGGATCAATAGACTGGCAAGCCTCACAATTTCTGACGATCTGTCTGACATCCATCTTGGTCACTGCTGGGTATGCACGCCTCACAAAATAAAGGGTCCTCTTGATACCCAGATGCCCGCTCTGTGCATGAATTTTTTGTATTTGACATGGGTCGATTGCAACTGCACAAGATCGAGCAGTAATCTCCATTCCCATCTTCGCGGCTTCATACCATTTGTGAGGTACACGGGTCAGTTGGTCAGCACGATTACAATGTGATGGCACCAGAGTGACGCTCAGTGATAGCCCATACTCAGATACCAGGTTTTTTAGCGTGTCTAGCCTTCTCCGTATTAACATTTCGCTTGCTGCCTTGGTACGGATTCGTGTCCGTCCTGAAAGTGTGTCAGACACCCAGTGGTAGACACAGAGAGAATCTGTGTACAAGGTCAACTTCTTAGACTGCCACTGCAGGGCCAGATTTACCCCCTTTACAACAGCGTCCAGCTCTGCCAGGTTGATATGCTGAGAATCTGTTACGGGCCGCAGCCAACATGCATCCTCGAACACGTTTCCTCCTTGCTCCAACGATGCTCCCAACGCCAAAGAACTGGCATCAACCCACCCACCTACGTTGTCTCCGTTAACACACCACCGCCCACAGGCAGGGTCCTTCTTGTTCACTCTCTCCAGTGTCTCTTTAATCATCAGAGTTAGTAGGACATCATCGGATATGTCATCCCAACCCGTGGTTGTTAAATTTGCTCTGCGTTTAATCACACCAACAGCTGCGCGGAGCCAGCCACAGACCGGGTAGTGACCAACAAGTTTTCCACACCAAGAAAAAACGGTCCGCCTTGTAACGAGGTTGGGGATGCTTGGAATGTCACTGCCACGCCTCCATTGTAGGGTGCCATCCTCTTCATAAACATCCAATCCCAATACACGTGCTCCTTCCCTTAAACGTTCGGGATTCTTGCATTCCAGACCAAACTGAGCCAACTTTTCTTTGACACGCGACGCAGACTGTACATCTTCATTGACGTATACGTCATCAATGTAAGCTGACGTTGAGTCCCTCATGGGCTTTTCTTGGGACAATACTGTGTTGAAAATAGTCTTCATGATCTGTGGTGCCACATTTAGGCCGAAGCCAAGGCGTGTAAGGCAGTACCTCTGCCCCTGGAACCAAACTGTCTGGAACGGCCACAACGTCTCATCAACTCGCACCTGTAAATAGGCTTTTCGTAAATCCAATATTGAGACATTAGTGCCTTTCTGACGCCATTCCCTCAACTTACTAGCGCATACGTCAGCATCGGCAGTGTAGGCTTCAATATGCTTGTTAAGCTCCCTATAGTCCAGCACGGGCCGTACTTTCGGCTTGTTATGCTGGACTACTGCTATCAAGGGTATTAGACCCTTCGGAGGCCCAAGCTTGTCCTCAGGGTAGGGGATTAACCAGCCACCTTGGATCCACGCCTTTAGTTCCCTTTCGTATTCTGCTCGAGCC
>NC_136489.1:65378320-65428320 GCF_053919585.1 Euprymna scolopes | reverse complement strand
AAACCATTGCCAAAAGGGAAAATATGATGGAAAAAATGATATCTGCTTCATTCGAAACCTTAACCCTGATCTAATAATTATTTTTAAAAGACAATCAAGGGAAAAGAGCTATACGAGCATCCCAATGGATTGAAAAGCTCATGAGGGGTGTGTTGTGGGGTGCTAATCATCCCTATTTGAGAACTAAGTGGAATAAACCAGTCCTATTTATACCATTGGTTTCAAAGACTAAATGGAGACATTCATACCAAGTATAACCGCATACTACGAACACGTTCCTCTCATACCATTTTAGTGGTTCCTGTATTCTTTATGAATAATACATATATTTTATACACTTTACACTACTTGTGATTTCCTTCATTTTTAACCCCAAGCACAGGTATACAACAGTTAGTTTGTCGACATCACTCACAGATATTTGTATTTTCTCACACAGGAGGAAATATTGGGGGTTGGCGGCCTTCTTGCATAGGGTAGAATTAGCTGCAAGTTCTTGGAAAATAGTTTGGTTTTGTCCGATGCTGACGAGATGACCTCAGATCCATTGCATAACGTTAGAATAGAACACATGATCCTGTTTGCTATGTACCAAAACTGCTGGGAACGAATCTGCTGCTTAGCTACTTTTGATTTGACGGACTGAGCATATAACAATATTTAATTTGTATTACTTTTTCATAGTGGTTTCTGCCAGTCCTGAAAACGGCTTTATTCTTACTACATCTATTACGTTTGTATTTATGGAAAAATTATTTCTGTGCGCAATGCCAGCAGCATATTCTTGGGAGAACCATGGCTGGTTGTTAGGTTTTGCTAGAATTTTTTTGAGGGTATGTATCGTCTATACCTTCAATTAACCATTCCATCAGGTCTGATACTATAGAGGACACATTCTTTTTAAACTTTTGTGTTAGAATTATTTGTACTCAAACTTTCTAAGGTAATTTGCATAAAGCCACTTATGCAAATTACCCACTATTACTTGGAGTTGCTTGCAACAATAAAAAAGAAAAAAAAAGGATTAACAGCGAACACTTCTCAGAAATTACTCTCTTTTTCTGCAACAAACAGATACTCCTGCAGAACAACTGTTTTGGATACTTTAACCTTTACTTGTAAATATACGTTATTTTAAATACAAGAATTTTATTGTGTTATTCTTTCTCAAAATAAACCAAGTTGTTCGGATAACAAGGAACCAAGAAAAGAGAGGTGCGTTAGAAAAAAAAAAAAAATTCTAACATATTTCCAAAACAGTTAACATCGTGGTATTCGCGTCCATAACATTTAATATGGATAACCAACGAGGAATGAACCTTCTCCAAGTGATGTTACCTCAAGGATGGATACTCCACAAGAGAGAAATTATTATTCTGGATCCAAACTAACGGTATACTATGACATATTCAAAAAACTTTTATGGAACATACTTACTCGAGTTTTATAAAACGTCAATTTGGGACGCTCAAAACGTACAAAAACTCTACCCGCGTGGATATTAAAATTAATTATTTTGTTGCACTTGTAAAAAAAAAAAGTGTTTTGACAAAACTCTACCCGCGTGGATTAAAAACAAAATTATTTTATTGCACTTGTATTCAAATTTCGGTACTTATTCATACCTACTAAAATAAATGGCTATTAAGGAAGACGTCACCATGGAGGGGACTCTTAAAATCATTCTGGGAGAAGAAAAACCCGAGGATATGAATATTGAAATGATACGAGAAAAATTACTGTCTTTTAAACGAAACCGGGCTACACATAAAAGAAAAGTAACAATGTACTTTAATAGCCTGGAGACCATGTATGACAATTCTACCCGGAATACTTCCCTCTGTAAAAAACAGTTAAAAGCCATTGATGATGAATTGTCCAAAATCAATTATTGGAATGAGGTAATTAATACCTTTTCACAAAGGGTTGATTATAGTATTAAAGACGAAGAAACCTTGAATAATGAATTAGATAGTCAAGCCGAATATAATGTTTCTATCTTAGTGAGTACAGACAAATACGAGGACTATTTAACCAGTAAAGATGGCAAGATTCCTTCAACGTTGTCTATTGAAGAAACTTTAAGTGAGGGAAAACCTCCTCCTTTGAATTGCAGCACTTTTTCGGGAAATGAAAAGGACAAGTTCGCCTTTCAGAATTTTTTAATTCAATTTGACAATGTGATTGATTCTAGAAGGAAACTGTCAGACTCAGCTAAACTGTCTTATTTGGTCGGTTACTTGAAGGATTATGCCTTAAAACAAATAAGACATTTGTCAATAACCGATACGAATTATAAAGTTTCTTTAGACTTATTGAAAGAAGAGTTTTTAGATAAAGCATATATTATCGACGAAACATTAAAAAAAATATTAAAAGCTAAACCATGGTGAGGAATATAGTCCAGGATATTTGAATGCTAAATATTATATATCAGAAATAAGGGCCTACTTATATGAGCTAAAACAATATGACATTGATTTTTTGGAAGAGGGTTCTTCTGGAAATATTCTAATTAGTCACATTATTATGACTAAACTTCCCAAAGTAGTTGTTAAAGAATTAATTAATGAAGTTAATAATAATTATCCCAACTTAAAGCAAATATTCGATAACTATAGGGATATTTTAAAAACTCTAACTCGGACTTTAACTGTAAAAAATATTGCTAAGGATAAAAAGATTTTCAGTAGCTATGACTTTAAACATAGTTTTAAAATAAACCCAAAAGATAAAGTACCAACAGTACAAAATTTCAAAGTACAAGCTATAAAAAAATCCGTGTGTAAGCTATGTTCCTCGAAAGGACACTACTTCGGAAAGTGTGAAACTTATCCTAATTATGAGGCTAAACTAGCAAGAATCTTAGAACTGTCCTTGTGCACCAGATGTGCTGGTTCAGGTCACAATGAATCAGAATGCTATGGAAAAAAGGGGTTCTTAAAGTTTCCATGTCTCACATGTAAAAAAAAGAACATGTAACATCTTTATGTCCTACTCAAAAAGCTGTTCAAACAAACTTGTGTTACGCCTTGAAAAATACGGACACTTGTAATATGTTACCTACTATGACCCTAAATTTAAAATGTGGTCATAAGCAAAGACAAGTAAGGTGCTTAATAGATTGTGGCAGCCAAATATCTTTTATAACAAAAGAAGCTGCTCTAGCATTATCCTCAAATTATAATGAGTTGTTCTCATCAGAGCATGAGATACATAGTTATTTAGGACGGCAAGTTAAGAAATTTAAACAAATGTCTACTGGTGTAAAATTAAAGAATAGAATCTTTTTGTTCCGCTATTGGTAGACGAAAGCATGAATATAAATTACACGATGCACGGAATGAAAGATGTAATTAATAAATTAAAATTACAGGGAGTAAATCTGCTTGATGGGTCCTTTTACTTAAATAAAGGACACGACACTATGGAAATAGATATGCTCATGGGGATAGACATAATTCAATATCTTTCCTTTTCCATAAAAAAGATAGGGGTGGTTATAACTTTATCATAGATGATAGGGTAGCTCCTATTGGAAACATTTTCAATTTTATCAGTTCAGCCAAGAGAAATGACTTGCTTAACACTCAATTAAAACCAATAAAAAATAATAAAACAGTAATTAACCTAATAATGGATCCCCTTAAATCGTATTTCAATCCCTTAGAGAATATTTTATTCGACAGTGAAGTAGACAACGGCTTAGAAAATTTCTTTAGTCTTGAATCTATGGGAATAAGGCCCAATGATCAAGAATCTATTTCCTTTGACAACAAGCTAATAAGTAAATTTAGGGAAGGAATAAAACAGATCGATGGGCATTATTATATAGAATTGCCCTGGTATCCTGATAGGATCGAAAAAGTTCCATCAAACCATTTCATAGCTCTCAAGGTGTTAGACCGAACAATGAACTTTTTAAATAAAAGAGGATTAACTAAAAAATACGATGCAATCTTCAGCAAACAACTAGAAGATGGAATCATCGAACAAATAGAAGTTAATCCTTCAAATTACTATAAATATACGTGGATTCCCCACAGACCCGTTTTAAAAACTGCGGAACAAGTGACAACGAAAATAAGGCCCGTCTTTAATTGTTCGTTAAAGACAAACAAGGAATTACCTTCAATTAATGAAGCAGCCTATACGGGTATATATTTAATGGGTTCTTTATTGAAGTTGCTTTACTTCAGAAGCAACAAATATGTGATGTTAGAAGATAGTAAACAGGCCTTCTTAATGATAAAACTAAGTAGTGAATACGAAAAAATAGGTTTTGTTTTGGGAGAAGAGAAAACAAACTTATTTGTTATAGATATAAAACGATAGTATTTGGCTATACATCATCGCCTTTTATACTCCATTATGTAATGAACCATCATGTTAAGTCTTACCCTCAGGATAAATGCAGCAAAATATTGGGCAATAACTTTTATGTGGACAACTTAGTAGTAACTGGCAACAATATAAATGAAATGCAAGATTTGTATAAAAAAATGTTTTGTTAGAATGCAGGAAGGAGGCTTCACCTTTCGATCTTGGAATTCCAATTCTGATGAATTAAGAATCCTAATGAAGGCTGAAGGTAGATTGGTAGAACATGGCTGTCAGGATGAAAAAGTGTTGGGATATAGATACAACACTGAGAAGGATAGTTTAAGCTTATCACCTTTTACGTTAAAGGAAGCTTACACAAAGCGTCTAGTACTTTCACAGATTTCCAAAGTGTATGACCCCCTAAATTTAACCTTGCCTGTAAGCATAAGAGGCAGGGTATTAATGAGAAAAATTTGGAAATTAAATATAAATTGAGATGAAAAGGTGCCTAAAGAAATTAGTGATGAAATGAAAATAATAACTAGAGATTTCGAAATGTTGCCAGAGTTGTCTTTTTCAAGATCTGCAATTAATGATAATGAACTTTATGGCTTACATATATTCTGTGATAGTTCAACAGAAGCTAATGGGTTCGTAATATATGCCTGCTCAAATGAAAAAACAAGTTCGTTTTTATTTGCTAAATCTAAATTGTCCCCGTTAAGGAAAGGTAATGAACTTAGTGCCCCTACTTTGGAACTAATGGGAGTAATACTGGCATTACAATTTCTTCCAACATTAATTGAAACTCATGAAAATATTCAGTTTCGATTTATTAATATATGCGTGGATGCTCAAGTAGTTTTAAATTGGTTAATCACAAAAGAAAGAAAAGTAAAATCTAAATTTGTTAAAAATAGAATATCCGAAGTAAATGGATTAATAAAAGCTCTTGAGGATGAATTTAAACTACCAATAATGTTTCACCATGTTCATACAGATCAAAATCCGGCTGATATGTTAACTAGGGGAATATCTTACGATAAATATTTAAGAAATAGAAAATTATGGTTGGAAGGACCAAGTTGGCTTACCAACGAATTTAAAAATTGGCCTAAATACCCTTTAATGAGTATTTCACCTGACCATAAGGGAACAGTAAATGTTAATTGTAATCAAATAATTAAAACAAAAACTGCCATTTTGGACATTGAAAAATATTCTGATTACAATAAATTATTGAGAATAACAAGTTTATTGTTCAAACCGTTTTGTAAGAAAAAAAATGGTGTTAATCCATTGAAGAAAGCAAAAATGTACTGGATAAGGTTAATACAGAATGAGCATTTCTTCAAGGAGATTGACTTTTTAAAATCACGGGACAACAGTAATAAAAATGTCCCCACTTTGGTTTAAAATTTAAATTTATTCATAGACTCTGATGGAATTTTGAGATTTCAAGGGAGGATAAGCAAATGCCTATATTTCAACTATGAAGTATATAACCCTGTGTTATTGCCTAAAAGGAATAAATTTACGTCTTTATTCATTAACTATTGCCATGCTAAGGTGCAACACATGGGAATAGGTACCACATTAAATTATATGCGAGAGCAAGGTGTGTGGATTCCCCAAGGTTTGACTGTTGTAAAGGCAGAAATAAATAATTGTTCAACCTGCGAAAAGTATAATGCTTTGGCTTATAAATATCCTAAAGTTGTGGATATACCTAGGCCTCATGTCAATTTAATGAAACCTTTCAATCATGTGGGAATCGACTACACAGGTCATTTGTGGGTAAAGAATGAAGTGGGTGGAATATAGTAAAAATGTTTGTTTTAATATTTACTTGCCTTAACATAAGGGCAGTCCATTTTGAACTGTTAGCCGATATGTCCACCCGAAATTTTATGCTGTCCTTTCAGAGATTTTGTAACATGTATTCTGTACCTCAATTTTAAAAAGGCAGGTTGTATTCTTGAAAGTTCTCTACAGTCAAAGACGTTTCAGGAAGAACTAGAGAAATTAGATACCCGACATATCAAAATCCCTTTATATTCTGCGTTGGTTGGTTCGGCTTGGGAGAGATTGATAAGAGTTCTTAAGGGTTGTCTATTCAAGGTCATAGGAAGATCTAGACTTAGCTATTTTGAACTTTTAACAACATTGTCAAATATTAAGTTGGCTATAAATTCTAGACCTTTAATTTATAGATTAAGTTCTCCTAATCTTGAAATTATAACTCCTAATTCCTTTTTGCGAATATATGGGAATTCCTCTTTAGTTCTAAAATCTGAAGAGGAAGAGGTCTGGAAGGAAGAACCTGACTCAAACTCATTAAATAAAACTTTAAATTTTCAAGAAGAAATAATATTAAAATTTAAATTATTATGGTATGAAAGCTATTTGCTAAGTTTAAGAGAACATGGCAGGAATATTTACCAAAATAAATGGGAAAATAGAATAAAAGTAGGGGATGTCGTATTGATCAAATCCACGACTAAATCGAGACCCTTTTGGATGCTGCGCAAGGTTTTAGAAAATGTAATAGGGTTTGACAATAAAATACGAGCTGTTAAACTGAAGCAAGGTAATGGGGCAATAGAGTATCACTCCATTTCTAACCTATACCCTATGGAAATATCATGTCCCCAAGGTAATACTCGAATGGAAGAACCTATCAGTAAGCCTTTCCAAAATGATTCTAGTGAAGGACTTAATGATAAAACACTACAATTAGGCAATAGTAATAGTAATAAAGAGGTGTCCATTCAACTCAGGACTAGAGCCAAACGCAAAGCCTCTGCCAAATTCTATCAAATAATGAAAGATAATATTGATTATCTGTAATAATTAAACAAATTCAACTTTCCTATTAAAAAAAAATGTTCTTGGCATTGAATAACCTAAAAAGGTTGATACCAAAAAAAAAAGCAACCATCCAACAATTTAAAAAAAAATGAAAAACAAAGATATAGAAAAATAAAACGGCAAATTATTTTTTTTATAAATTCTTTATATATATTTCAGAGATATCTCTCCTTCTGTTTTTTATTGCAATAAACTTATTGCAATCTTCTTGGAGGGAGTGTGTTAGAATTATTTGTACTCAAACTTTGTAAGGTAATTTGCATAAAGCCACTTATGCAAATTACCCACTATTACTTGGAGTTGCTTGCAACAATAAAAAAGAAAAAAAAAGATTAACAGCGAACACTTCTCAGAAATTACTCTCTTTTTCTGCAACAAATAAAAACTCCTCCAGAACAACTGTTTTGGAAACTTTAACCTTTACTTGTAAATATACGTTATTCTAAATACAAGAATTTTATTGTGTTATTCTTTCTCAAAATAAACCAAGTTGTTCGGATAACAAGGAACCAAGAAAAGAGAGGTGCGTTAGAAATTAAAAAAAAAATTTTATTGTGGGCGACCGACAAATAAAATTGTGAACTACTTAGAATCTTTATTCAGTCATAGCTGAGTGAACAAGAGCATGCTGCCGCCGTAAATAAATAAAGATTTCCGTGCGTAATTCCATTCCAAGTTCCCCAGTTCAACAATATACACCTAAACAAGGTCGGAGGTTATACTCACCTAAACGTTGTTAAAATCACACTTAAGATTATAACAGTAGTCCGATGAATCTCAAAAGTATGAATATTTTTAAGCATACTTCATGAATGAACTGGCTTCCGAGCTATAAACACAATAAAATATTTCTTATTGCTGAGATGCTACACTATCCCTTCGTTATTTTTTAATCTATCGTCTTATAATTTCTATATGAAACACCATTATTTCCTGTTAATTATATCTCCAGGCTAGCAATATTGTAGTCGAATCCGTAAAGATTAAGCAGTCTTTATCAAGCCGACTATTTATTTCGCAATTGACATGGATCAAATATGCTACTTTCTTCGCCCTTTTGTCGCTGATCAAGTCATTTGACCCGAAAGGATGGCGTTTCGTTCGATTTCTGTGCTTCGCCTTTCGCCATCCAATTTCCGATCCAGTCATTGGCAATCGCAATACATCAGGCTTCCACTGGTCTCTTAAACAAGATATCGAACTGTAACAGTAAATATCGAATACGGATTTTAACTATTCTATATAATTTACCTACAGATATTTTGCAATGGAGAAAAATACCGACAAAACACTGTTAATCGTTTCGACGAAGTTAATACTAAGTCATCTACATATATAAATCTCAAACGTCTGTTAGTCTGTATGTTTGTATGTCCACCGAAACTTTCGACACACACAACCAAAATTCAGAAATTTGATATCATATTAAAGCCAGACTCTCCGGACGAAAAATATCGAAATTTTGGACCCAATGGTCATATCTAAACTGGTCCGCTGGCCGTTTATCTGCAAGGGGGGCACTAAAAGTGACATCTTTTCGTTTTTCCTATGTATTTATTTAGTTATAAAGTAATAATCAAATGATATTTATACGTAATTGAAAAAAAAAAAAACGCTGAGTCATGTCACGTGATCTGACGTCAGCAAGCTGTAATGGCGAAGTCTGTATACAAAACAATGTATATAATAAGAGATTTTTATCAGTAAAAATGCGAGTATCGTACATATTCAAATATTAACTTACACGTTACGAAAACGTTACAAAAGTTATTATCGGGTCCAAAATAGTAAAATACGACAGTTTAACGAAAAATGGCAAGCAAAAATGTCAAGTACAAAAACAAATGCGCTTAAAAATATTAAGCGATGAGACGAAACGATCGCTGTGTTTAAAAAAACAAAACAAAGACAAACGGCCATTTTCTTTATGGTATAAGTAACAATGTAATCTTCTATTCCTATTTGGAAGGAGGAAGACAAAAGATGTGATCGCTTGAATTCTAAGAATAGATACTAAACTTTGATCTATGCCAAAAGACCAAGTAACCATATTACATAGCGTAATTTCCTACCAAACATTGTCTTCTATTACAAAAAGATGCATATTATATATTATTTTCGAGTGACGTTTTTTTCTCTATAGCTTTACATGCCAGACATGCCCCCCTCCTTATTTTTGAGTGACGTTTGTTTCTCTAAATCTTGACTTGCCAGGCATGAGTTCCTCCTTATTTTCGAGTGACGTTTGTTTTTCTAAAGCTTTACATGTCCGGTATGACATCTCTTTGATGTAGCTTCATTGTCGAATACAATTAGAATAATATGTAATCATTGTTATAATATGCGAGTTAAAGTTAATTAGCAATGAGTTTGGTCATCAAGTAGTCACATCGTAACTACTTGGATATACGAAATGCTTTATGTAGATCATCAAAGTTAAGCAAAAATGAGCTTAGTTATTAATAGATGGGTGAATATTTAGAATAGAGAATGATTCATATAGTTCACCAAAATTAAGCAACAATGAGGTTGGTCATTATTAGATGGGTGACTACTTGGGAATAAAGAATACTTTATATAGATCACCAAAGTTAAGCAACAATGTTGTTGGTCATTATAAGATGGGTGACTACTTGGGAACACCAAATACTTTATGTAGATCCCCAAAGTTAACCAACATGAATCCTGGCCATTATCAGATGGGTAATTACTGGGGAACACCAAATGCTTTATATATATCACCACAGTTAAGAATCCTTGAACCTGGTCATTATGAGATGGGTAACTACTGTGGAACATTAAATGCCTCATGTGGATCACCAAAGTTAAGCCACATTGTCTCGGTCATTCTTAGATGGGTGACTACTTGGGAACACCAAATGCTTCATATAGATCACCAAAGTTAAGCAACATGGAGTCTGGTCATCATCAGATGGGTAACTACTTGGGAACATCGAATGCTATATATATAGATCTCTAAAGTTAAACAACATTGTCCCGGTCATTCTCAGATGCGTGACTACTTGGGAATACAAAATGCTTTATGTTGATACCAAAGTTAAGCAACATTGTTTGGTCATTATCAGATGGGTGACTACTTGATAATTTCAAATGATTTATGGAGATCACCAAAGTTAAGCAACAACAGGCTTTGTTATTTTCAGATAGGTGTATACTTGGGAATACAAAATGATTTATGTGTATCACTAAAGTTAAGCAACAATTAACTTGGTCATTATCAGATGGGTAACTACTTGGAAATATTTCATCTATATTTTTAACAGTGGTGTGAGGGATATGGTCCTGGTAATCGCAGAAATCGTTTACGAGTAAACATGACTATTGATTGGTGTGTTTGTAATGTAAAAATGATGAAATGCGACTTATTTGATTAGTGTTTTTGCAATGAAATAATCAGCCCAAATAATGTGTCAAAGTTATTTTTTTAGTAAGAGGAGGGGGAATAATGTGTGTTAAATCATGAGAAATGATTGCGAAATTAGTAACATTCAAGAATTATGAAAAATTATGAAATGGGAATAATATATGATTTGTGTGTTTTTAATGAAAAAAAAACAGACCAGATAATGTCTCAAAGTTATTATTTTAGTAATAGGGGGCGGTAATGTGGGTTAAATCATAAAGAAATGATTGTCAAAACTAGTAACGTATCCAAGAATAATGAACAAAAATGAAATGCGAGTTATTTTATTGGTGAGTGTGCAATGACATAAACAACCTAGACAATGTATGAGAGTTTTTATTTTAGTAAGAGCGGGGTGGTAATGTGGGCTAAATCATGAAAAATGATTGTCAAAATTAGTAACATATCCAAGAATTATAGGATTTAACGAAATAGACCAAAATATATACTAGCAGAATACTCGGAGTAACCCAGGATTGAATGAGATACATGGAAATGCATACTAGCAGAATACACGGGTGCCTGGGATTGAATGAGATAGATTCAAATATGTACTAGCAGAATACCTGGCGTTGTCTGGGATTGAATGAGATTGATTGAAATATATACTAGCAAAATTCCTAGCGTCGCCCAGGATTTAAGGGGATTGACGGAGATATATACTAGCAGAATACCCGGCGTTGCACTGGATTGAATATTGTAGGCTAGAATATATACTAGCAAAATACTCTGCATGGCTTGAGATTGAATGAGATATGTGGAAATATATATTAGCAGAATACCCTGCATCGCTCTGGGTTGACTCAGATAGGTGGAAATAAATAGAAGCAGAATATCAGGCATCCGCGAGAGACAGGTTCAAATAAATACTAACAAAATACCTGGCATCGTCTGGTAATTAATAAGATAGGTACAAATAAAGATTAAACCAACACTTGGAGTCGCTCGGGATTTTATAAGATGGCTGCACATATACACTAGCAGAATACCCGCCATTGCTCAAGATTGAATGAGATAGGTGCGAAAATATAATAGTAATATCCTCGGCGTCGCCCGGGATCGAAAGATATTGATGGAAATATCTATTAGCAGAATTCCTGGCGTTGCCCGTATTGAATGAGATAGGGGTAAATTTATACTAGCAGAATAATCAGCGGCACTCTGGATTAAATGAGGGTTGTTGAATATAAAGTTTGTACCAGAAATTGCTTAAACAATTTTCTATCTCAAAATTACTTTATTTGTGAAGTCGATTCCGGATATAACTTAAACACTTTACGATCTCAAAATTAGATTAATACATATATATTTTGGTTTACTATAAAAGTTTCTAGACCAGTTTGTATAGGGGTGATCTATATTTTTTATATCATCCGGTTATGATGTGAGGGTTGAAGAGGTGGGTACGAAGAAGCATGATTATGTTAATTTTAAGTTCTTTATTGAGGGTTGGGCCAATTCAAAGTTCTCTTTTGGAGTTGGGTTGGAGAGAGTAATTTCCGTTTGGAGGTCAAAAAGTATGTGAAATTGTTTCATATATGTATTTAAATTACCCGTCTTAGTTTAGGTAAAATTATTTTAAATATGTGTCGTATATTCACCGTCCTTGCAAAGATAAAATTATTTCATATACAGGCTGTAAATTATCTAACCTAGGTAAGATACACATATTTCATGCGTGTAATACCCGTCGTAGCTAGGCAAAATATTATTTTGCTCGAAATAGCAAATGATACATAGACATTAAAATTTCCTCTCTCCTAAGAATAACAAGTATATTAAAAATCAAATTCAATTTTCTCATTGTTTTATACGGTCCCAATCAACACCGGGTAGCCCCGCTAATTATATATAAGTGGCCTTGCAGGTGTGTGTGCGGAGACTTTATCAAACTCCTCCCTGAATACTTAGCCTACAACGTTAACATTTGATTTTTATTGAACTTGTTGAACAATTTTTGACAAGTGATAAAAATTGTAAATGTCAGTTGAAACTTGCAGGGTTAGTCGAATAAAATATTACATCTGTTTCTGTTGCGAATGCAAGAAATTAAAAAAAAATATATAGCTCTTGAGAACTTAATGTTTAATCTTCCGTGACCATCTGTCCGCATTTTGAACGGTAAGGACGCTGAAAAAATAAATAACTAAGGTCAGGTCCCAAAACTTTCTGATATCGATTCTAAAGAAGTGCACCTGAAACATACATTTCTTTAACTTTTGATATCATTACTATATATTTTATACAGAATTGACTATAATAATAAAAAATACGCATGAATTTTAATACAATATTTATATGACCGAGTAACGCCTAGCGGCATATTATTTGGATAATGATATCAAACGTTATAAAATATGACTTGGGTACCATCAACTAGAATCAACGCCAAGCCTTTCAGCGTTCCAGCCCTATCGTTATAAACGTCTCAAACGTCTTTTTCGTATAGGATACTTACAAATGAATGCAAAATGTAAGACATTAATCGACCTTTCACCATGAATGTATATTTTTGCGCATGTCCAAAACTAACAGCTAAAGTAATGATTTACGTAATTTACCATGAATAACTCAACAGTTTTGTTTACAATTTGATTTCCTATACAGCAATTTTTCACAAGAAAAACTAAATCGAATGTGTATAAGATTTACAGTACGCTAGTTTAATTCCACGGACTGCTAGTCTTTTTAATTTTCGTCCTTTGTACATGCTAACCTGAATTTACTAATGTAAGACATTGACAACGCTGGGTTACTTGGTCGATTATCGTAATTAGAAAAATAGAATCAATTAGATTTTGGAAAACAGGTATTTTCAACTTGCAATGTTTGAGTAGAAATTTGATAGACAAAGTCAATTATGAATTTCAAATAATGCATTTGATTTATTGACTAGGCGCATTATTTTATTAAAAGGAACATCAATCAAGTAACATATTTCATCATTTTTCATAATTCTTGGATATATTCCTAATGTAGATAATCATTTCTCATAATTTTAACCTACATTAGAACCTCCTCCCTTACGAAAATAATAACTGTGTAATATTGTGTGTTAAAAACATACATGAAATAAAGTAATGTTTAAATCGTAAAATGTTTCAACCATTTCCGGCACTGACTTCCTATCCCCACCACACTGTTATAAATATACATGAAATAAATTAATGTCTAAAATGTAAAATTTTGCAGCCATTTCCGGGATTACTCTGTAAGCCCGAACCCACTGTTAAAAATATGAATGAAATATAGTAATGTTTAACTCCTTAACGGTTTCGGCCATTTTCTGGACTGATTTCATATCCCCCACCTCACTGTTTTAAAAACATACATGAAATAATTTCATGTTTCAGCTTTTAATATTATATAAAGTAATTTTGAGATCGTAAACTGCTTCAGCCGTTTCCGGGCCTGACTCCGTATTCCCACTTCTTTTACAAATATATATGAAATAAAGTATTTTTGAGATCATAAACTGTTGCTTCAGCCATTACCGGGACTTACTCCATATTCCCTTTGTAACATGATAAGGGCTGTCCCCTTTTCATGTAAGTATAAAAATATAGAGATTTAGTTAAAATGAAAATGAAATAGCATAGACGAAATTCGAACCTCGTAATTTAGGTTTAGAAATAGATTACGAGAGAGAATTAGCAATGGAATGTGAAAAACCAACCATTGCGTAGCTTAGAGATAAAATAGTTTCAAGAAAAGAATGTGAGTTGTCAATTCTGTTATGAAAATTTAATTGAAAGAATGCAACTACAATATAATTTAATAAACATGTTTTTAACACATTGGAAATATAGGTTACTGGGAATATAGGTTAAAATTCCCTTTGTAAACAAAGGAAAAAGTTCTGGACACCCGTTTCCAGAACACGTGATAGAAGACACATGTTTTAACATGTGTATGACGTCATGGAAAATGGGAAGTTCTCGATATAGTTAGAAACTTTACAGTTAAGGGAGGAGAAACTGAGAGAGCGTTTGAGGACGACAGACGATAGTCTGCAGTTGGGATTCGAAAGTCTAGAAGCGAGACGGTCACTTTTGAAACTTAATATGTGAAGCTTTGAATTCTTGATGATGAAAACCACGACCGGAGAAGAAATAAACCGATCATGTGTTTTTATAAACGTCCTCTTTGTGTTGTAATTCTACCAAAAGGTAAAGTGAAAATTGTTATATATGTCTTATGTATATCATGTGGTTTTTAAATGCCTTTACATACGCATCTTACATACACAACATGAACACTAAGACTGTCTCAACACTATCTCCTCACTCAAAGAGCTTCTTCTACACATCTAAGTCTGAACATTTTTTATACATATGAATCTCTTTATAACACGAACACGGAACACACCGACATCTCTCTCGTCTAAGACTGAGCTTTTAATAAGACTCTCAACAACAACATCTCTCACAAAATCCCTCTCTAAGACTCTAAGATGCTCTCTTAATAAGACTCCTACATATAACACCTTTCCCACCTCTTAAAATATGTGCTGTCGGTTATTTTGTAATTTTTTTTATTTTTGGAGGAGAAAGTTATATTTTACGATTACTTGGCTATTTGGCCGAGATCAACGTGTAGTATATTTTCTGACGCAGCTTTTCAGCGAAATCATCTACTGTCCCCCTCTCCATTAACAGGAAAAGTGGTGGGAATGCTTGGGAGAATGAACAGGGACTAATTCACCAACTTCACCTAAAAAGAAGGTTTGGTAATCCCTGGTAGCCTCAAGAGTACATTTAAACCAACATAATCGTGGTTGCCCCCGCCCCTATCATCAACACATGACATCACTTCCGGAAAATGGCCCTGCAGTTTTTCGAAATACAAGATTCCATTATAATATAATGTAAATTGTTTGTATTTTTAAATATACATACTACACTGTAGAAGCACCTCATTTAAAAGTCATGCTACCCCAAAAATAAATATTTCAATGTGCAGTTAGTGATTAGGCAACGCTTGCTTTACAATAAATTAAGAAATTGGATTGAGAAACATATCTTAATGTTAACTAATACTAAGCAAAAAATAGAGATAATGCATGTAGGCATCTCATTTAATTAATGGTTAGGTTAAAGTACAGAATAGTTTAAATAATACCTTCCTCTCCCCATATTAAAAATGGCTTTCTAAATAATAACGTTATCATTTCAGTACTGTCTGTATTCCGTGTGTCACTTCCCTCCTCCGTCTTTAAATAATGTATGAAATTAAGTAAATATGAGATCGTAAAAAAGATTTATAGGTTTGTTTTCATATTTACAAATTTCAAAGCACGAATAATTAAACGTACGTATGTTTTCGTTTTTTGTAACATAAAAACATTAAAAATGAGTTGGTGTCATTAGGTAGAATTGAAATTAAAACGAACTGAGCGTTCCAGCCTGAAAAACAAAACGAAGTACGCGCGTGCGCATACAAAATAAAATGTCGGCTGATGTTTAATGAACATTTTACTTGTAAATTTGCCAATGTCCTGATACGATATGCATGCATGTAAGCAAAGATATTATTCGCTAGAAACCACCCTTGGTGCATGAATATTATTTCCTGAGAATTTCAGTGCTATGTGACCAGTAGTTTAATTGTTTACCTGTTATATATTTACACACGCATACGTCTACTGTTTTATTTATATCGAAGATTACATTTATTTCAACTACTACTATTATTATTATAACTAATACCAATATGATTATTTCATACCGTTCAACATATTAGTTTCAATTTATATATATATATATATATATATATATATATATATATATATATATATATGATATATATATACGTGTGTGGGTGTGTTTTCTGTATCTGTAAATATGTATGTATATGGATCTTAATATCGGTGTAAACATATACATCGATGTGAATGCTTTACTATGAGGCTCTGATTAAAATACTTTTTGACATAAGTATTATTATTATTATTATTATTATTATTATTCTTGGCTCACAAATAGCTTTCACACAGGTCTTCAGAAATCATTCCCTGAAAACAGCTTGTGGTGTTCCCTGGAAGTGACAACACGTATCTCCAGGTTTCAGGACTCTCCACCTCTTTCGATAATATTTGCTAATAAATTTGCATTACCGCAACAGATGCCTGCAATTTATTTTTCCTTGGCACCAGCTATTGGTCTTTAATGGGATCTGATTGGCAATAAACATCCCTAAGCTCACAGTTCTTTTCGCACTTTTCCGGTTAAGGTCTGGTCAGTTCATTGGTCTTTCCTTCCCCCTTGTCTATAGTTATAATTAATGGCGTTTTAATCTTCTGTTTCTTATCATTATTATTAATAATAATAAAGCCCTACTCTTATCATGAGCATACCATTGTTATTATTGTTTTACTATTTTTGTTCACAATTTTTTCATTTTTTTATTATAATTGTTTACTATATTTATTTTTGCTGCAGACATTTGTTTGCATTTGTTAACATTTATTATACATATTGAAAAGAATTACGTTTTGTAATAAATTACATAAGCTTGTAATTAATATTCTAGAAGCATACATGGATGTTTCTAAAATTATATATATATATATACGCATATATATATATATATATATATATATATGTGTGTGTGTGTGTGTGTGCTGAAAAGAAATCATTAGGCAGTTCGATCAATAATATGAGTACCTTAACCCAAATGTTCGTTAACATAAATTTAAATCGGTTTTTGCCGCCGGAACGTTTTGAAATGTTTGGGATAAATGTTTGAAAATGTATATATGTGTTTGTACATATAAATGAGTTTAATATATGTAAAAAAAAAAAAAAGAAGTCCGCCCACCTAACTTGTAACAAGCTACCACGTGACTAGGAAAAAAATGTATATATAAGTAAATTAAAAAAGCAATTTCTACATTTATTTCTACAATATGCCTGAGGATGATAGAAGTACTTCTGTCGAAATCGCTCGCGATTATGGATCCAACATATACAATTTCGAGAAGAACACAAAAAGGACTATTCAGAGATTGGAGAAGATAAAAAGGAAAATTGTAAAACAGAATAATTCCGTACTATTCAATAATATTTGTCTAAATATATACGCATAATTACAGATATATATATATATATGTATATATATATGTGTGTGTGTGTGTGTGTGTTTGAACAGTGCCACACGTGTTCTTTGTGATATTAACCCCCTTAACAACTCATCAGTATGTCTCGTATGTTAAAATTTAGGTGATCGGTATGTTTCTTCAATACAGGCTAGTCAACCTTTTGCACATCATTAGTAGGTTGCAATCTTAGGAAAAATAATCAGCTCATTGAAATGCAATAATGTACATTTTCTGCTAGTTCTACAGAAGATAATCCAACATTTATATTTTATAGGATTTACTAATCTCTCGTCACAAGCTTCCTTTTTTTAAGGCAATTTCTATTGATATGCATTGATATATCAAGTGCCTTTGATAAGGTATGACATAAACTTCACAAAATCTCCAGCCACAGTATAGCTGGAAATGTCTTTGCAATTATTAAATTATCTCTGTCTGATAGGTTTATAAGAGAAGTGCTTGATGAGCAGTCATCAGAAGCTCACAGTATTAAGGCTGGAGTTTCTTAGGAATCCATCGTGGGCTCAACTCTCTTCTTGATCTAAATCACATCCTAAGATTATTTGTAGACATTTATGTTGACGACACTATTATCTATGAAAACACCCCAAAGGCCAATTTCCCTCTGATTCTCTTTCCTCTGATCTTAATCACATAGTGCAATGCGGAAAAGGTGGCTGGTTAATTTAAACGCATCTAAGATCAAACTTCCATATTCCCATTATCAATCCTATAATCCCCGTCTGGCATCAAATGAAATAAATGTAATTCGTCTTGTAAAGACTCTTTCTTTTGACAAACTACAAGATCTAACCTTCAATTCTGATCTGCGATGTAACACGTACATCAAATCCGTAGCCAAGCCTTCTGGTAAAATGGTGAAATCGTTCTATGGATCCAACAGATATCTCACTATTGATGCAATTCTCTACCTGTATAAGAGCTTAGTAAAGCTTCAGAACTGAGTATTATTGCCACATCTGAGCGGGCGCTGCCAGAATCCTACCTTTATAGAGTTCAAAATGTACTATGTAGCCTTGTGGGGATGCCCTTTTCTCTTCCCCGCAACCTCTTCTCCACACTTTTGCGAGCTTGCCTCTGCTTTATTATTTTTTTAATAACAAGTGCTGACTAGATTTTAAGGAAAACACGTGTCTAGCTGAAACCAATATAAAGAGTGCCTAAACCTTAAAGTAGATTCCTCGAACAAAGCTTCGTTCTTAAACAGTACTTATGTAGAACTCTTTCGTTTGCGTTCTTTCCAATTTTGTCTTCACGCTTAACGTAAACAAGTTCTTGATTAACCCTCCTCTTTAGTAATCAAATTTACCAAATTTCCACTACTGACGATTAGTACAACATTTTCCAACTTATCTACTGTACTCTCATTAACCCTTATCCTCGAGTGACCTTCGGATCTTTATACGTGGTGACTCCTTTCTAATATATATATATATATATATATATATATATATATATATATATATATATATATATATATATAGCTATTAATAAGGAATAACTAATAAAAATCCGAAACAAGTCGAGGATAATTGCTAATGAATGTTAGGTGATAGTGCAGTAATCGTTAATCTTGTAGACCGGGTTGAATTATGATTATTTAATGTGGCACTTCAACAAAACCCAATATGCATATATATATATATATATATATATATATATATATATATATATATATGTATATATCTATATATTATATTTTAATATGCATAAAATTTGACCTTCGACAGGTTTTGGATTATTTATTAATAAATCCGTTGTTACTATTTTTACTTCTGCTACTATTATATATAATATAGTTATGATTAAAAATATGATTTTCATACGATTTATGTATTGATGATGCAGAACTATTATGATCATTATGTTTGTTAATAAAATTATGATACGTATTAATTCATTCGGTATTCTCTTCAATTTGATGTTCAGACTTATAATATAAAATTCCTCTTTTTAACACGACGGGAAAACTGAAGTCTTTTAGCACTTTAACTACGGAGGATTATCTCTTATGAACGACGTACAAATAAACGTTGAAGACAGTAAAATACATTATCGATTTCTACGATCCATCGTGAACTGAATATAAGTTGTATAAAACGTTATGCACTGGTAAGATTTTTAGAATATGTCAGCTTTCTTAGATCATTTTTATTCTACGTAGTTAAACTACACGAAGACAAAACTCTAGGTACACATTGTTTGTAGTGGCATTTTATATAGGACAGATTCATGAATGGCTTTGTAGTTACCTTACCATGTTGGTATTTCTTAAGAAAATTGTTTTTTGTTTAGATACTTTATTTGTTATTATGTTAAACTTCTGTGGAAATATGAGGACATTTTTTTCTGTACGTAAAAACACTTGTGCAAATTAAATAAAATCTTACTTCAGAGAGACTGATTATCACAAAGAATTTTTTTTTGTCAGAGACACTCAACTTTTATTTACAAGACTTTAAATCCCCCAAAAATGCATGAAACGGGAGAGGTTTTTTTACTCTAAATTCTCGTATGAAATGAAATTTAGAACAATTATTGTAATTTTGAACTGTTAGAGAATTATTGATGGGACGATGTTCTCATTGATTATCGATCGCTTTCATCATTTACAAATCTCAATTCAATTTCATGAATAGGTGTTGTCTATATAATTAACAAGTACTATTTTCTATGTAGAATATTTCTTTTTGAATTACAAACGCATAAAATTGGCGCCATCTGAGGTGGAATTCCAATACGCTCACTTATCGACACACAAATATACTAACCAATATAGTACTATACATGATTATTAACACAAAAGGCTGGCAAATACAATATACATGAGTCTATATTAGAAACGTTAAATAGCGATGGAATTAGATGATTCTTCCAATTTGTAATAAATATAAGAAACGTCCTTACAACAAGAATAAAAGTTGAAGTAAATTGGAAGCAGTTTGGTCATGTGGGAACAACTTCAGTACTGTTCAAAATAAATGAAGAATACAATAAAATCTACTCTCTACGAAACAAAACACGCAAATGACTATTTAATTTATTGGCTTAAAATTTAAAGAAATAGAATTAGCTTCAGAGCAATATATCAACTATGTAAGTGAGAGAGTATGGCACGATACATTCGTCATTATATTCTCCTCTTACTTTTAATTATAATCGTTGTTTTGTTTTGTAACCGTAATATTATATATAAACTAGCAAAAGTACCCGTCGTTGACTGGGTTCAAACACAGCCTACAGAAAATGGACTCCGATTTATGAAAATATGATAGGTTATGAAAAGGAACGGTTGTAAATTTTGATTTAATTTGGTGGTATCAAAACCAAAGAAAAATATGATGAAAGTAAAAATAAAATAGATAAACCCCAATATTTATTATACCATACCTGTTTACACTGAAACACTTATCACAATATTCTGTGGATCTATATTAAAAAATCTTGTTAAACTTTGTGACATATTTCCATTCTATGGAGGTCAGGTGCGAACGAACAGCCAATAATTTTATTATACCATATTTCTTCAAACTGAAACATAATTATCAAATTATACTTATGCCGATAGATTTGAAAAGTCTTTATTAAAGTGTGTGCCTATTTACATTCTATGGATGCCAGGCGCGAACGCACACCTCACAATGTTATACCATCCCTATTTAAGTTAAAACATACTTATCAAAGTATTCTTATGTACATCTATATCAAAAACACTTGTAAACGTTTTTTTTTTAATTTTAATTTTTTTATCTCCATACTTTTTGGACCAGGCGCGAACGCAGACCGCACAATTTTAATGAACCACCGTTCTGCCAGATCAAACATACCCATCCCTGTGTCTGGATACATCTTCTATCATTATGTGTAATCGGTTTTTTTAAATATTCAACCATATAGGAGCCGATTCGTGACTAGACACACACACAGACATTCAGCTTATATATATATGTATATATATATATATATATATATATATATATTGCATGGGGTTTACTCTTATAAAAGTATTAATATCCCTCGAGGATAAGAGTTAATAAGAGTAAAATATTCACTACAAGAGCGACGTAATAAACGTTAGAAATGGAAATTTGGGTAGAATTGGATGACTTACGGAAGTATCATTACTAGAAGTTATTTGCATTGCACTTTATGAGGGCGGTGCTTCAGTTAGATAGGAAGCATGCCTGCGGAAAAGAGCTTTATGATAGGGCGGTTCTACGAAAGGAATTTTAATTATATAATTTGCGTTTCTGTTTAAGCACCTATAGAGAGTAGGGGTAAATTGTTGATAGAGGTTGTAGCAAGCCGACTACATTTTGTGAATGTTTTGTAGAGGTGGCTATAGATTAAAGGTATGATTTATTACTTTCACATGCATATAGTTATAAAGAACTATAAAACAAATATACGCTTTGTCTCTCACACAATTCACCGAACTGATGCATCATTTCAAAGCAAATCAAAGGAATAAAAAGTAGTTCGGTAAATATTTATAAAAAGAAAAATATCTCTCATAAGAAAACCACGAAAAAGACTATCAGAAATCGATACATATCGGCATAATGAAAAGAGGAGGTAGCTTACTCAACTGAACGATAGTACAAAACAGCCTTGCGACAAATAGGTTTGAATAATAGTGAAATGTTTTAGTACCTCAACTTGAAAAAAATATTTCCGGTTATAAGATGAAAATCCTTATTTTTATATATTAAAAATGTAATAGGAGATACTCAATTTTGCAATCATATTAACAATGAGACGTGGTATGGGCATACACCAGAAGTAGTTCAGGAAAACGACAATGTCAAACGTTTTGGGGATATGCACATACAGACTGATAAGATCGTGAACACCCCAGATCTACATAATTTTACCAAATAAAAACAAGAGAACTTACTCAATCATTTACGTAGGCTGCCATTTCGTTACCAGAGCGAAAGAGAAAAACAAGAATAAATATATACCAAGATCTGAAATGTGGATTAAGTTAGACTCTGAAAATGTAAAGAAGTCAAGGATATTCCCCTAGTAATTGCAACGCTTGGGACCATTCCTAAAAGATACCGTAAACGGCTTTATCAAATTGACAAGACAATTTCTTTTTTAATCAAACAAAATGCTTGCAAGTTGGGAACAGCGAAAGTGGTAAGGTATAGCTTTAATATCTACACCAAAACTTGGGGAAAATAAATAAACAAATAAATAAAAACATCAGACAGTTCAGACTAGTATGAAATAATAATAATAATAATAATAATAATAATAATGCAATGGCATCACCTCAAAATGTAAGAAAGTCAATGTGACTCCCATTGTAATTGAAAAGCTTGGGACCAGAGAGAAAGCCACCATAAATTGCTTAATCAGATTGACAAACCAATTTATTTTCCAATTTTGCAAAAGGCTTGCCTGTTAGGAAAGGCAATAGTGTTAATACCGTCTGAATGTCTAAAGTGCAAGGAATTGAATTGATCTTAAAGAAAAAATAAATTTTACTAAAAACAACCAAAGATTGAGACTACTATGGAATAATGATAATAACAATTCTAAGTTCGTTTAATCATATCTTTCTGAAAAGAGATATGTGGAAGTTGAAAACAAGCCTAACTCGATTCTCGCCCTTTAACCCAGAAGAGCGACCTAGCTACGTCACTTCCTGTTCCCCATATTTCTTCCTCGTTTGCGCTGAACCACCACAGCGCCCTGACTAGCCAGTCAGCCTTTCACAGCTACCGATCGCTGTAATCAGAGTTTTTTTTTCTGTCTGTTTCGATTTACTCAAAACCGCACACACCTCGTCTTATGCATCGTTCTCTTCTTCCTCTTCTACTTCTTGCTCTTTTTCTTTTTTTTCTTCTCAGTCGTCAGAAGCGTCGTCTTTTCTTGACTACGTTTTTCGTTCTCGCTTCTTGCTCATAGTGACCCGTTTTTATGCTAAGCTGAACTCTCGTGTGTGCGAGAGAACACGAGATTTTGCGTGATTACTTGGCAATATTAACCGGCCGCCGCCATCTTGCCATTTTTCTTTGGACGTGCCCGCTTTGCAGAATGCACACCTCGAGCGTTTGTCAGGTAAGCCCGTCTGTTCGCAATTTATTACACACTCCCCCCCCCCCTGATCACATTATCACAGAAAGAGCAGGGAGGCGGAGGCCTTTTTCTTCGAGTGCTTCTTCGGAGAGGGGGATTCGGGGCTTCATCATCGTCTGCGCTGTCTTCCGTGACACGAAGGTCGGCGAACCTAAAGCTGAGCATCGCAGTATCACTGTCCGGGTCTTCATCATCAGCAGGAGGGTCAGTACTTTGAAGGCTACCACTCTCAGTTTCGCTGTGCGTTGAAGCCGTCATGAACCAGAATGAGGGTCGCTGGTCACGGATTCAATTTCACTATCTTCGTCAAGCGGCAGCTGCGTTTGGAATACTGATCTTAAGTCTTTAATATGACGAGGTACTCCATCAACTCGCACCGCCTGCGGGCTGATCACTTCAGTGACATGACCGATTCCGTAGCGAGTCGTGCACTCGCCTCGGGGTTTTTTTTTTAACACAGACGACATCTCCTTCTTTTATGTTCTTTTGTGGTGGCTCCGGTTCGGGTAGTGAGCTGCTCTCCAAACCTCTCACCCTGACACGGTATGTATGTAGCACGTTGGCTGGCGAGGTGGAGGGTGAAACATCGTCCTTAAGGGTGACGTTGTACCAATAGACTGCTTCAGGTACCGTACACCCCTTCTGCGCTGCGATTATCTTAACCGTTCTGTGATTGCGCTCAATAATCCCGTTTCCACTGGGAACATGGGCACACCGAAAACGCAGATGGACACCCCAGCCATCTGCAAACTGTTTAAACGGCTCACTAACAAAAGCGGGGCCATTGTCGGTGAGTATCTCAGAAGGAGGGCCACGCTCGAGGAACACACCTTCCAACTCATGGATAATGGCAGCCGCGTCCTGCCGGCGAAGGGGCCGCCACAATGAAAACCTAGATGGTCCACAGTCGATAAGCGTCAAAAAATGCCTCCCGTTGTAGTGCGTTTTGTCCATCGCAATCCTATCCCAATTACGCTTCACACTGAGTATTCCCTTCTTCCACCGGACAGGTGCTGGGTCGATCGATCGGCAGGTGTTGCAGCTTCCCACAACAGATTTCACAGCCCTCCGAGACACAGAGGGGTCAACCAATCTGGCGAAGTAAAGCGTTCGGTTTACACCGGGGTGCCCGCTTTGGCAATGGACATCATTAATATGCTCCGGGCTGAGTCTATGTCCCACTGCAGCGCAATTTACAGGTGCTGACTCGTTCACTTCTTTTGGCAGGTCTAGCCAACGGCGTGGCACTCTGGTCAGACGATCCGCCTGATTCAAACAGGACTGCACCAGTGTCACATCTATGACCAATCGTAATGCTTAGTGGTTTCGGTTGGGATAGCAAGCCGCCTCCGGATCAACATTTCGGCCGACGCCTTCGTTGTCAGACGTGCTTTTCCGTTCAAGGCATTGGTCATCCACCGATGCACACACGTGGAATCCGTGATGATGTGTAGGATTCTAGCCTGCCACTGAAGCGCTAGATTGACTCCTTTCAGTGTAGCATCGAGTTCAGCTAGGTTTATATGCTTGGCGTCATTCTCCGGCCGAAGCCAGCAGGCATCTTCTATTATCCTTCCGTCGACCGCCAGAGCAACGCCACGGGCAAGTGAGCTGGCGTCTACCCAAACTGTAAATTCACTCCCATCGACGCACCAGCTCCCCCGTACAGGGTCATCATTGGTCACTCTGGCCACAACTTCCACCAGCATGCTTCACAGGGCAGGATCATGCACCTCATCGTCCCATCCAGTTGACATAGAAGTTGCCCTTCGCTTTATGGCCGCTACAGCTACTCGGAGCCACCCACACACAGGGAAGTGACTCACCAATTTTTCGCAAATGGAAAACGTGCTCCGACGTGTGATGGTAGATGGGATTTCCGGGATTTCACCACTCCTTCCCCATTGAAAGCCATCTGCACTTCCGCTCACCTGCAGTCTGAGCACTTTCGCCCCGTCTTGTAGCCGCTCCGGCTCCTTGCACGACAATCCGAAGTGCTCGAAGTGTTCTTTGACCGCCTGGGCAGACAGGAGGCTCTCATTGACAAAAATGTCGTCTATATACGACGATGTCGCATGTTGCACCGCTTCATCTTGACGCAGGATCGCCTGCATGATTGCTGTCATGATGTTAGGGGCTACATTCAGGCCGAATCCTAGCCTGGTCAAGCAATAGCGAGTTTCTTTGATCACCACCGTCTGGAACGGCCACAGCGATTTCTCAACACGTATTTGCAAGTACGCTCTTCGCAAGTCCAGTATGGCTGCTTCCGCACCCTGCCGCCGCCACTCCCGTAGTTTATGAGCACAGACATCAGCCCCCGCAGTGTGTGGGTGAACGTATTCATTAAGTTCCCGGTAATCAAGGACAGATCGAACTTTCTGCTTGTTCTCTTGTCTGACAGCCATCAGGGGAATTAGCCCCCGCGGGGGCCCGAGCTCATCCTCTGGGTATGGAACTAACCAGCCATTATCCAGCCACACTTGAAGTTCTGCCTCGTACTGCCCCCTAAGCCACGCAGGAGGAGGATACTCTTTAAGTCGATTCCGCAATGACACTGGTGGCTGGTCGCCTGCCCATTTCCAGGACGCTGTCCAAGTGTTTGTGCCCTTATCATATTCTGCATGGAAGTCGGGCTCATCGAGAGTGATTGCTGCACACATTTGTTTGTTTGGTCGATAGAAGCTCACATCACCGGCGCCGTTCACAGTAATTCCGCCTAGCTGTGTGATAGCGTCCATTCCAAGGAGAAGGGTATATCCGAGCAGCTCCCCATCGACCACTAACACCGTCACAGCAACCGGAGAGCCATTGCCAATGCTGATATGAACAACGCTGACCCCACAACACACAAATGAGCCTTGGCCGACAGTAAGTACAGGGATCCTTCGTTTCTTCCATGTGGCGCAATATTCCTTTCGAAGAAGGGTTTGGGTACAGCCGGTGTCAACCAGCACTAAACGTTCACATCCATCAACTTGAACTGTTACTGCAGGCAGCGCTTTGTTCAATGCCGCGTTGGGGAGGGTGCTAGCGCTGCGGCGTCCTCCCCTTGCCCGTATCCCGGACAATTCCGCGCTATGTGGCCTGGCTTACTGCATTGGTGACACCGTATTACTTGTCGTGCTCCATAATTAGGGGTGCGCCTTGTACCGCTTTTGCAGTCTCTGGAAAAGTGGTTGGGGCCACCACAGGTATAGCATCGTAGACCCTTCGTTGGCGAGTCCAGAGTGTAAACAGCTGCGGAGTCTAGTTCTCGATCGTCTTTCAAGATGTTTCGTGCTCTCGCCAATAACTCCTCCAATCCAATCTCAGTGAGTCTTAGCGATGCTCGCAGCAGTCGACTTGCCTCATCCGGAAGTCCCGACAAAAAGGCGCATGCCAATATGCGATCACTTGCACCGCCGAAGGGAGTGGCAAGCTTTTTCAAGTCGGCCATGTAGACATCCACTGTCTCCCCCGGACCAAGTCGGCGTTCGGAAAACTGCCTCCAGGCGACAAAAGGGTCTGTACCAAATGCCCCGTATAGCGCTTGTGTAATCTGCTCCATGGTCGGATCCTCCCCTAGCTGCTGGTACACGGCATAAGCCCCTTTAGTGAGTCTCAATGGGATAACCATAGCTGGGTCTTTAATCTTGCACAACCGGCAAACGCGCTCAGCCTTTTCCAGCTATTCGACCACCGAGGGACCAGTGGGGGAGCCATCGAATTCCGGAATTAATCTGATGTCAAATTTCTCCATACCAAAGCCGAGATAGCTTGTAATCAGAGTTTTTTTTTCTGTCTGTTTCGATTTACTCAAAACCGCACACACCTCGTCTTATGTATCGTTCTCTTCTTCCTCTTCTACTTCTTGCTCTTTTTCTTTTTTTTTCTTCTCAGTCGTCAGAAGCGTCGTCTTTTCTTGACTACGTTTTTCGTTCTCGCTTCTTGCTCATAGTGACCCGTTTTTATGCTAATCTGAACTCTCGTGTGTGCGAGAGAACACGAGATTTTGCGTGATTACTTGGCAATATTAACCGGCCGCCGCCATCTTGCCATTTTTCTTTGGACGTGCCCGCTTTGCAGAATGCACACCTCGAGCGTTTGTCAGGTAAGCCCGTCTGTTCGCAATTTATTACACAATCGCAAGTAAGGAATTCTTATTTTAACGAACTCTCATTCTTTCTATCGCTTCTTCATGTATATTTATGTAAATTAATTACATTTATTTCGCCGATATATAACGGTATGTTTTCGTCCTCTACCATTAAATACATACACCATTACACATGGGGACGGAGTCGTCTATCACACATCAGACCATCCTGTCCCTAACAGATACAATTCATTCTCAGATAACTCCCCCTAAATCCTTCAATCCGTCTTCCAAACAAGGTGCTTCAAAAATTAGGAATCTTCGTACGGATATTAGTAGTATCTAAGATAGTGGAGGTCCTAAGGCCGACGAACCCATCGGTGATTCGTATTTTTTATATGCCATTCCAGGCGACTTGATACTAGAGTAGCATACGAACCACCACTAAGATGATGATGATGATGATAATAAAAATAAATAATGCATTTAAATGCTGTCACAATCGAAGGTGATAGTGGAATACATTTCCTTTCCTCTTAAAAAATGCCCACATTGTGTGCGTCTCAAGTAGTCTCTGACAAACAAATCTAGCTCCTGGCCTTTTCATGTGTTTTAGCTGATCCCGGCAAAGCTGTTTATACTAACTGGGAGAAACGGACCAACGCGATCGACTTGCGTGGCGCCTTCAAACCAATCACTTCAGGTAGGTAGGAATCGTCAATTTTGAAATGTAGCTCACCTAGAAGGTATCTCTTACTCAAACCCATCTGCTGCCTTGCTGAATTACCCCATTACAGAAATAGTTAAGGAAGTAAACTCCCACGGAGAAAAAAAGACAGAGACGAAGTCTCTAAGCCGGTTTACTTTATATTGTTATACCCGGCAAATTAGGCAGAAAGTCAATTATTACACTGGAAAGAAATCAATGAAGTGATCAGCTGGTTTGAAAAGGAAGCAGAACAAGGAGGAGTACAAGTTCGTAATGGAATGTAATCTGAAAGAGGAATGTAATGGTCATACAAGACGATTTTCAAACGTGACACTGTAATACTGGAAAGAAAGAGGTATGTTTGAAATGACGGAAAAAGATGAATAACATAAGAACAGTACTTGGAAAAGGATGGCTTAAAATAAAATCGACTAAGAAGAGGAGAGTAAACAGAAGATTGTACAGTGCATCAGTAATTTATTCAACTGGAATCTTACTTTCATTAAAGCAAACAAGAAGTGTCTTAAATGGACCAAGAGATAGAACAAGGAACTAGAAGTGACACTACGCGAATAATAGATAACGATATAGTTCAACAGCAGTGTGCTGGCTTATTAATATTATGGATCTTTTCTATGCGGAAATGGAAGAGGATGAATGAAATTTGCTGAAAAGATGCAGCAGTGGCTAGATAAAGAATCACTGGAAGATAAGCAGACGTATAATGAATAAATTGAAGCAGGAAATTTGAAGAATTTGTAAGAATAAAACTTCATGTTAGGTTGATTAAGATTGTAAGTGTCTTCAATAGCAGGACACATGTAATTATTTGTTTAAAGGCGATTTGAATATGGAGTCAAAAATCGTATATTTTTGATCAGACGTTAGATACGAATGTAATCACTAAAATATCTTTGGTAAGGTCTGTTCTGATAAGTGCAGGAACAGTGTCACACATTGCTTGTGCGTGTTATACGCTTGCTACAAAATAGTACAGACGTCGCCACGACAAATTAATTGAAAATCTGCATTAGAAATTGCGACAAAGGTTTAGATTTAAACAACGGACAAGCGGTTTCAACATCACACATGGAAAATGAAAACGTTAAGCTTCTTTGTGGTTTTATGATTCAGTGTAACTAAGCGATAACTTACATGCTAATCGAATATAAAATCAAAAAGATCAGTGAATGCAAAATTATTGGCGTCGCTTGTCCAAACGACATCAATTAAGCGAGCAAAAATAATTAGAAACTACGGAACTCTCAAAAACTTCACGTCGAGATTGCTAGGCTGTGTCATCAACATGGTTATGCAAGACAGAACCCTTTTAAGGATATATGTATTTTTGGAATTACGTACACATTCAAATTAAACTGATGTGTGATAATTATTAAGCTTTCCTAAGTATACATAATTATATTTAGCATTTTTGATAGCGTAATTATTATTCCAATTTCTTTTGCTGTGCAGATTTCGTTGATAAACTAAGCAAAAAAATTATGTTCTGGCTTTAATTTGCGCATTTCCAAGAACGTAATTAATATCAATCATTTCACGAAAAGAGTTATGAATCTGCAATCGTACAATATTAACTGTAATTCTCATATCATGAATATTGTCCGGTAAAACACAATATTTTCCGTAAGCTTATTCGCATATTAAATGTTTTATACATTTCCCTCTAAAGTTAATGATTATTTGGTCAGTTCAGGACTTTGGTTTATTCGGTTATATTCCAACTGTTGCGTATAGTCGATTTTTTTAATGGAAATTCGCTCTATACAAGGCCTAAAAAATACGATGAAAGGACTTAAAAATAATTCTCCCTGATCAAAATCTTGCCAATGATAAATATTAAATAGTATATATTCCGACCCAGAAAACAGCAACTGTCTCAGAAACACTGCATTTTGACGAGTAAAAGATAAAAGAAAAGGGGATTACGTTGCATCCGAAAGTAAATCCAGCATCCATTTTGTAAAGATATTTAAAAAGCAATACGCTGAGTAGAGCGCTATAATACTGAAACAGATTCAAATATAAACTACTGACACTCCATTAATCACAGACAAATGAACATTTAATTATAGGGTTTATTATGTGAAGTATCTTCAGAATTAATGAGGTTGAGACGTTGACAATAAAAACAAAAAATTAAATTTCTCGAAAGAACCGATTGATTTAAACATTGCGAAGCAATAATCATATTGTTTCCGCTTATATTGCTAATAACAATGACTACATTTAAACAAGTTGAAGAGAAATGTATAGATATAATGTATCAAACGAACACGGAGAAAGTTACTTTGTTGGGAACGGCAAACAATACAACGTATCGTTTGACGACCCGACCGCACTCGGTTAAAATGAAACACGAAGAAGGCCGAGTAGCCACACAGTTAAAGATTTTTTTTTTTAAATATCATCTAGTATTGAAGCCCCCCTGTATGTCGAGTTGCTGTCGCGGACTTAAGGATAATGTTTTCAATCAACAGTTTACGACTAGGAACACAATGTGTAGTTTTAGGTGGTTAGCCCCCCCCCCCCCCAATTTTTGGACGCAGTTCCAATCGCTCCCAGAGATAGTGTTGATATGACGTCGGGTGCAGTAGCGAATTATCAATTTATCGTCTTTCCTATGCTGAGAAAAAAGATCATTCGGCTCGATTTTTCTTTCTTTAAAACCACTTGTAAGTATAACAAATAATCATAATCACCGCGGGTTGTAGTTTTCGTATAGAAATCAATTATTCGCAAAAGAAAAAAACAAGTATAAAGTATTTAGAGTTATTCACAGTAGAAGGAATAAAATGTCATTTCGTAGGTTACAAGAGTCGACAAACAGGGCATAAGTCATTTTTTTTCTCATTAACCAATGTTTTGCTTCCAATCGGTTAACGGACGAGTGCTTATCGAACTGTGAGGTGAGGAGCGATAGACAGCCATTTAACGTCGACCTACTTTAGACTCTCTATACTGCACGCGCTTATGTATGTCGAGTTGTCGTGGGTAGAAGCACGCATCTCCCCAATGTTAAGAACGGTTAATTTTCCAGCAATAATGACCAACTTGTCAATAACCGCCTCGTGCATCCGGGAAGTTGTACAGCTCGAGACCAAACATGTGCTAACTTCTCAAAATAATGTTTCACCGTCTAAAAAATCTTGATGCATTTAGTAAGTGTTAATTATGTTTCTTTTTTTTATAGTCGCTATATGATTAGATCCGGGAAGGGGTATATATACGTACATGCATATAAGTACATTTCTATAAAAGTGAACGTGTCTTTGGGTGTACATTTCCCTACCAAACATCTGGCAATTTTCAGTCTACGGTTTCGAGATTTCACATAAGTTTTGAGATTTGGAAAATTATTGTAATCGATTTCCGTCCAGAAATTTGGCTGTCAGGTGGGCAAGTTTCAAGTATTTGAAAACTCTACCAAACCCCTTCGCTAATCGTGAGTTTAAACACTTGAAATAAAAGATAAAAGCAACTTGGACATGAGATCAAACTGTTTAATTTGATTGGGGCAAAAACAACAAATTTATTGGGGGTCAAAATTGAAGTAAAACTAATGAAATAATTAGACCTAGATAGTCTCTCACAAATTACTCAGTCAATTTTAGGTTGAAATATTTGAAACTTTTAATTATAGTTTTTTCAGAAATAGGGCAAAAATTTTTCATCAGTTGTGGGCCTAAAAGTTGGCAGCAAACAGGGTCAAAGTAAAATATGTTTTTTTTTTTTACACAGTGATCAGCACTTATCAAGGCCAAGAAACCACTCAGGCATAAGGGTTATTGCAAGTACATTACGTTAGTGTGGAGATTTGATGAAGTGTTTACTAAAGGGCACGGTTCATTAGTAATTTGTTAACGTTGGACTTGAAGACATCAGAGTTGTAGTTCGGTGGGAAGCAGGCAGACGGAACAGAGTTCCACAGACGTGCAGTTCTAAGCAAGAAGCTTTGTTCATGGAATCCGCGTTTTGATTTAGGCACAGATATAGAATGGGGGAAATTTTTCACAATAGATTAAGCTAGACGGGTGTTTTTCGTGAAAGATTGGATAGGGGGGAGGCAAGAGATTGGAGTTCAGACGAGAACCGTCCATGGAAATAATGATAAAACAAGGATAGGCTCGCAATGTCTCTTCTATGGGAGAGAGGTTGCAGGGTAGATAAAAAGGGCATCTCCCACTAAGCCACGAAGTCTATTTTGTACTCTGTCAACGGAGGATAGGCTGTTTTTAGCAGCTCCTGCCCAGATATGGTAGCAGTATTCCATCCTTGGACAAACTTGGCTTTTATATAGATATAGAATTGCATCAGTAGTGAGATATCTTCTGGAGCGATAGAAGGATCCCACCATCTTTCCAGCGACCTTGGCAGCAGACTTGATGTACGTGTTCCATTTCAGATCAGGAGTAAAGGACAAACCCAGAAGCTTGTCAAAACACGGGGCCTCACCCAGACGAGAGCAATCCATCACAGTTGATGCCAGATGGGGATCAGAGTGTTGATGATGTAATGATAGGAGTTTGGTTTTGGACGCATTAAAGGTAACCAGCCACATCTTCCCCCACTGAACCACGCGCTCGAGATCAGAGGAGAGAGAATCAGAGAGAACTTTGTCATTGACAGCCTTTGATGTGTTGCCGTAGATGGTCGTGCCATCAGCATAGATGTCAACGAATGATTTAAGTATGTTTTTAGGGAGGTCATTGGTGTAGATCAGGAAAAGAGTTGGGCCCAGGATTGACCCCTGAGGGACTTCAGCATTTATATTGCACCCCTCCGATTTTTGTCAATCTACCACTACTCTTATGAACCTATCGTAGAGAAATGATTTAATGATTGATAAAACATTTCCAGTTATACCATAGCTGGAAATCTTGTGAAGTAGACCCTTATGCAATACTTTGTGGCTTAGTGGGAGACGCCCTGTCTCTACCCTGCCACCTCTCTCCCACAGAAGAAACGTTGCGAGCTTGTCTTTGTTTTATCGTTATTTCCATGGCAGGTGCTCGTCTGAACTCTAATCTCTGGGCCCCCCCCCCTCGCCAATCTGTCATGAAAAAACCCGGCTAGCTGAATCCACTGTGAAAAATTTCCTCCACTCTTTATCTGTGCCTAAATCAAAGCGTATATTCCATGAACAAAGCTTCTTGCTTAGAACTGCACGCCTGTGGAACTGTTTCGATGTCCGGCTTCCCACCTGACTACAACTTTGATGTCTTCAAGTCCAACGTAAACAAATTCCTAATGATCCGCCCCCTTAAGTATACACTTCAGGAAATCTCCACACTGACGTAATTTACTTGCAATACGCCTTATCTCTGAGTAGCTTCCGGGCCTTGATAAGTGGTGACCACCGTGTAACAACTATATATAAATACATATATATATATATAAATATATATGTACGTATATAAATGTATATATGAATACACAAATATATATATATATATATATGTATACATATATTAATATAGATATATACATATATAAATATATATACATATATAAATATATATATAAAGATATTCATATATATATAAAAATATTCATATATAAACATATATAAATATATATATATAAAGATATTCATATATAAACATATATAAATATATATATAAAGATATTCATATATAAACATATATAAATATATATATAAAGATATTCATATATAAACATATATAAATATATATATATAAAGATATTCATATATAATAATATATAAATATATATATAAAGATATTCATATATAAACATATATAAATATATATATAAAGATATTCATATATAAACATATATAAATATATATATAAAGATATTCATATATAAACATATATAAATATATATATAAAGATATTCATATATAAACATATATATATATATATATATATATATATATATATATATATATATATATATATATATAAGTGTTTCTTGTGAAAGTTTGTCGAGAAGCAACCATAGATTGAAGGTGCGTCGGGCACTTGCCATGAAAATAATGATAAAGCAGAGTCAAACTCGCAACATCTTTGAGATTGCAGAGAAGACAAAAGGGCATCTCCTACGAGGCTACGAAGTCTATTCGGAACTCTATCTAGTCTTTTCTTGCAGTTCCTGCCCAAATGTGGTAACCGTCCTCCATCCTAGGATGTACCTGCCTCTTATATAGATAGGGAATTACGTCAGTAGTAAGGTATCTACTGGATCTATAGAAGAATCCTACCATTTTTCCAGCAGCCTTGTAAACAGATTTAATGTACATGTTACATTTCAGATCAGGAGTAAAGCTTATCAAACATATGACCTCCCCAAGACGAGAGCCATTTATTTCAATTGATGCCAGAATGGGATCAGAACGTTGATCGTGTAAAGATAGAAGTTTGCTTTTAGATGAATTAAAAGTAACTATTTTACCCATTGTACCACGTAATCAAGATCAGAGAAGAGAAAATCGGAGAGAACTTGGTCAGTTACGATCTTAGATGTACGTATATAGTAGTGTCATAAGCATAAATGTCTACAAATGATGGATATATATATATATATACATATATATACATATAACATATATATACATACATATACATATATTTGTACACATACATATATATATATACATATATACACATATATATACATACATATACATATATGTGTATATATATACATACATGTGTATATATATACATACATATACATATATACATACATATACATATATACATACATATATACATAAATATATACATAAATATACATACATATATACATAAATATATACATAAATATACATACATATATACATAAATATACATACATATATACATACATATATACATACATATATACATATATATATACATATGTATACATACATATTTGTGCATACATACATATTTGTATATATATACATATATTTATATATATATACATAAATAAATTTATATATATATACATACATAAATTTTTATATATATACATACATAAATTTATATATATATACATACATATATTTATATATATACATACATATATTTATATATATACATACATATATTTATATATATACATACATTTATATATATACATACATTTATATATATACATACATTTATATATATACATACATTTATATATATACATACATTTATATATATACATACATTTGTATATATACATACATTTGTATATATACATACATTTATATATATACATACATTTATATATATATACATATATAGATACATATATATACATGCATATACATATATACATGCATATACATATATACATGCATATACATATATACATGCATATACATATATACATGCATATACATATATACATGCATATACATATATACATGCATATACATATATACATGCATATACATATATACATGCATATACATATATATATACATACACATATATATATATATGCACACATATATATACATACACATATATATACATACACATATATATACACACATATATATACACATATATGTATACACACACATATGTATACACACATATATACATACATATATATACATACACATATATATATACATGCACATATATATACATACACATATATATATATACATACATATATATATATATATACACATATATATATACATACACACATATATACATACACACATATATACATACACACATATATACATACACACACATATATATATAATATTTTATAGTTCTTATACTATTAACTTGGCAATTCCCCCCTTTCCTCGGTTATATATTATGCCATTTTCTATGTAATAATTATTGTCAATGTATACTCAGCATTATTAATCACATACACTCACACACGCACACATTAGCACACAATAACATATACATGTGTGTGGTATTGCATTTATCTGGTATGATAATTAAATCCTGATTATAAAAAATTGTTTAAGCTCCTAGTTGTAAACGATGGCGATAGGAACTGGTTAATGGAATGGAAGGCCGCTATAATATTGATCATTTAAAGACCGGGAAAACGCAATAAAATATATCTAATCTGTTAGAATTCTCGTACTTACTGTATCGTGTCTGTACATAAAGGAAATTTGTCTTTCGTCTGCAAACATTCAGAATTTCATACCTCTGCAGATAGCCTACTTAACTAGAAAAAAATCTTCTCGTCTGATATCAATCAGATTGGCTTGAAATAAACACAGATTTACAGGCATATATATATAATTCCACCTGTTATATATATATATATATATATATATGTATATATATATATGTGTGTGTGTGTGTGTGTGTGTGTATGTGCGCGCGTTCGTGTGTGATATTACGTAAGGTTAAAGGCCAATATTGTTTAAAAAAGCATTTTATTAAAAAAAATTGCCCCAAAATTTTTTCAGGTATGTTCATTTTTACATGAATAGTTTTGCCAATGTAAAGTGTGCGTCAGTTATTATATGTGTCGATATGTGGGTGTGTTTATATGAATTTTTATTTATTTAATTCTGTTTATTATATCTTACTGTTTAGATCTGACAACCAGGCTTTTATATACGCTCAATATTATTTTTATGTTTTTGTTAACAAATGTGTTAATCCACAACGTTTACTTATTCAAAAATGTAATACACAGTAATTAATTAGTAATTGTAAAAAAACAATCAAGTTTTTCCACAATGTTTTGATTGGCTTATAAATTCACATAATTCTTTTAATTATTGTTTACTTGCTCAGGTATATATTTAAAAAATTCAAGTCTGTTGAAATCAAACGTCTAAAGTGTAAATAATTAACACTGATTTGCTTTTATATAGATGTATTCGAAAGGTGTAAAGAAATAATGAATTAACGATGGTTATTATTGAACAAACTTAACTGAATTTCAAACCATGAGGATGCCCTCTCGAAAACAATCGCCGAAGTCAAAGGAGTATACCTTACCTTTCTTAGTTTAATCTTATATTCTGCCATGTCGTCCTCTCTAAAAGTAGTGTCTTCTGAAGTGAACGATATAGAAGTATAAAAATTGAAACAAACCAGAAAATTTCCGACATATTTAGCAAATATTAATTTCACTATGAATACAAATATATATAAATACCGGTTAAAGTAAACATCTGCTTTGTGCCAAAACAGATTTCCTCAGTTGCGGTCAGCTAACTTCGATCTCTTTAAACTTATATCGATCTAGTCCAAACCACAACCTATATTCAAGTAACTGAAACTGGTGTGTTTTCCTTAACTGTCGTGAAACGTAGTCAATAAATTGTCAAATTGTTGCAAATTTATAGCCACTTCTAAAACTGTTTGTAAAGTAATGTTGAATATTATTATCTTTATTGCGGCGTTTTCTTCGCTACACCTTGACTGCATTCCTATTTAAATTTTCTTTACATACGTTGGCGAACAAGATCTTCTCGCTCTTCTGATGGTCAAATCATTCCCTCTTTTTCGTCAATTATTTCATTTCTCTATATCCTATTATTTGTGGTACGTCGACAGTATTATATAAAAACAATAAGTAGACTCCATGTTTGTACTCTGTTAACACAAATACTACGAGAATTTCAATTTACCGAAATTCCACCGCTGGAACAGATAACAAAACCATTTATTTTTTCTTCGTCTGGCCATTTTTCAATAGCATAAAATGCTTTTAATGTAGAGACAAGCACCGCAATTTTCCATTAATTTCTCGTATGTAGCAAAGCTACCCGTTGTTCCCACAGGAGTTTGCTGTGTGTCTAGGTACGTGCTCACCGGATAATCGAGGTTACATCATTTTTCTGAACTTAAACTTTGATCTTGAATTTGAAAATAGTGTGCTCTATCTTTAGAAACGAATACCATCTTCATATCAGGGTTTTCCATGAACGGGCAACCGGTGTGGCCTGTAAGTGCGTATATACATAGGATATGAGCTTAACCTTGGAATATGTTGTGTACCATTTCTAGGTGGGGGACCGTCATTTGTTGGGTTTGGTTATTACTTTATATAATATAAATTCTCCTCGGTTTTATGAATGATAATGATACAGATAATTTTGCTCTTTTTTGCAAAATTCGTGAGCCTCAACTTGTACTAAGATAAGGTCTTTTGAGTTTATTGCATTTTTTATTTCATATGAAATTCACTTATTAGATTCAGCTGATATCCAACAAAAATTTCTGACTTCATATATTGAAGACACCGATATCTTTCATTTTGTTTGTCATATTTGACAGAAACTTTTATTTCCATTAATGGATCACCAGTGGCATTGACATTAAAAATTTTTATTTATTTTTAACAAAAATAGTACTGAATATTGTTTAAATTTTAATACACACCTAATAGCATTGACATTTAAAACGGATCAAAATTTCCCGTCTAGGGAGAATACTAGATATGCCACTCAATAATTTTGCAGAAAAGTCGGAACCGTAAAAACATCGTGTGTGACGATAATGAGACTGAAGTTAATGCAGATGAATAAGCGGACATATACTATTTCTTGGCTATAATAAAAATAGTTTACGTTTATTATAGATTTCTACTCAAGAGCTAATCCAATAAATATATTTCGAACTATCCTAAGTCATTATGGGTTTTTTTGGGGGTTTTTTTTTATTACATTTTCACCCCAAACAAGGCACATTGCCACTTTGGTGTAGGGGGCTACTATCAGGGGAAACATCTACTGGGGTACTATGTAGGGATTTGGGCAGCGATATGTTGGTTCACGTTGCACTTGAACTTATGCATGTCAGTACAGTTGGGGAAGCAGTGACCTGGAATGGAATTCCAAAGTCTAGCAGTTCTGGGGAAGAAACTACTGGAGTAGAAAGATCTTTTACATCTACGGAATCTCTACAGTGTGGGGGGTGGGATTTTGCAGCTTGTCGGGTCTGACGAGGGTGTTTACGTCGTAGGGGCACAAGTGCTTGCAGTTATTCAGATCATTCACCATTATAATACTTGTAGAACAGGCAGAGGGATGCAACGTTTCGACGATGGGACAAAGGCTGAAGTTTTGATGCCAGTTTAGGGCCTATCAGATTTGCGACTCTCTTTAGAACCCTGTCAAGGAGCGAGAGACTAGTAGCCGATGCACCAGCCCAAATACGACAGCAATACTCCATACATGGGCGAAAAGTGGCATTGTAGAGGTACAGGATACTTTCGGGTGTTAGAAGTTTTCTAGCACGGTAGAGAGAGCCCACCTTCCTCGCAGCGGCCCTGGCAATGCTTCCGATGTAATTGTTCCAGCTCATGTTTCCTGTGAACGTTAGGCCAAGGAGCTTGAGAGACGTACTCTCAGATAAAGAGTCGTTGGTCATTGCTATAGGTGGTAGATAAGGTTTCTTGTAATTATTGAGTGAAACCAGTTTTGTCTTGGCGGCATTGAACGTGACCATCAATTTTGTCCCCATTCCACTACTGATTGGAGGTCATCCTCTAGTGTTTCTGCCATTACTTTAGATATATGTTCATTTGTTTTCCTGTCGTGCCTGCTATAGAGTGTGGTGTCATCAGCATATATACCCATCTCAGAGGCAATTTTGTCAGGGAGGTCATTTATGAATATCAAGAACAGCAGAGGTCCAAGGATAGATCCCTGGGGCACTCCCGCATTTATATCATATTGTTTAGATGTACGACCGTCGAGAACAACCTGGATTTTTCTCTTATCTAAGAAGGATTTAATTATGTTAAGTATTCTACCAGTAATACCATATGATATAATCTTCCTGAGGAGACCCTCATGCCATACCCTGTCAAAAGCCTTAGATATATCTAGAGCTACTGCTCTGCCCTCTCTCGCTTTGTCCAGTGAATGGTATATGCATTCAGAGATTACAGTGAGGATGTCTGCCGTGGAACGGGCTTGTCTAAATCACTATTGTTGGCCGGTCAGAAGTTTAGCATCTGTAAGGTGCTGGACTAGAGCATGCTTAATTAAGGTCTCAAATATTTTGGTAAAAAGTGGGAGGAGGCTAATAGGGCGATAAATTAATGGGTCAGTTCTTTCGCCAGAATTCTTGAATACTGGTATCACAGAAGCAGTTTTCCAACAGCCCGGAAAGCAAGATTCATTAAGGCATTTATTGTAGAGTTGCGAGAGAACTGGAGCTACTTCGACTGAGCACTTTTTTAATAGCACAGCTGGGATGAGGTCGGGTCCACATGCTTTTGAAGTGTCAATGTTTTTTATGATAGCATGCACCTGAGCAGGGGTGATTATTAGATCGTCAAGCGTGGCGTCTGTCCGCATAGGAAATTGAGGTAGGGGTGGAGTTTGAGGCAAACCGACTGGCAAGCATGTTAGCCTTCTCGGTTGCTGAGCAAAGAACCTCATGATTGTTGGTTAGTGGGGGAATTGTTGATTGCCCATTATTTACTACACTGTTGTAGATTTTCCAGAACTCACGAGTTCCTAGTTTTTGTGCTTCGATGCGTTTTTTAGTGGTGTCCGTAAATTTCCTCTTAGCTGTCGCTATTTTTTTCTTAACATTACTTCTAGCTTCTATGTACTTCTGTCTGTTTGAACTGGACTTATGTCGGTTAAACCTGCGGAATGCATGCTGCCTTTGGACAATGGCAGTTGCGCAAGTCGAAGTAAACCATTGGGGAGAGTGGGGCTTGCTATAGAATTTCCGCATGGGAATATGCGCTTCGATTGCAGTTTTGAACCATTCAGTGGTCTCGGTTGCACACTGTTCAGCAGGAAGAGAAAAATATTTCCCCATGGGGCGTCTCTGATAAGATCTCTGATGGCTTCCCAGTCAGCCTTTTTATAATATCTCGTTGTTTTGAGCACTGGCTCTTCAGTTTTGGGTCTAGAGTTTAGGGCGATTTCAACCATTATCACCGCATGATCAGCGTTCCCAAGTGGGCTGTCGGCTTTCGTTACACGGTCATCAGGAACTGTGGTCAAAAACACATCAAATAGTGATCCGTGTTGTTCTTCCTGATCAGGGAAACGGGTTGGAAAAGTAACAATTTGCCATAGGGAGTGAGATACAGAGAAGTTATGAGTTGCGCTGCCTGCTGCATCTGTGTAAGTAGAGAATCCAAGCCAGTTTTTGTGATGGACATTAAAGTCACCAAATACATGTACTTGGACGCTAGTGTCGAAGGAGAGTGCTGTGTCTATGCTGTCAGATACTTTGTTTATTATGGTGCAGTCTTAGGTCGAGGGACAGCGGCAGAGAAAATAAAAGTAGCTAATGTTTTGTTGCATGTTTAGTCTAAAGCACATAAAGGCTTGATCATCCGATTCTAGAGAAAGTAATAGTAGCTAATGTTGTATTTCATGATTAGTCTAAATTACATGGCCATCCATTTCTAGGTTTGTTGCTCTAGTCAAGGGAAGGGTATTACGAATGTAAACTCCAAGTCCGTGCATATGTTTGTCAGAGTCCTTACGGCAGAGTGGGAGATATCCAGGCATGTTTAAGTAGTTAGAGGGGCTGGAGGAGTGTAGGTTAGTCTCACTTAGTGCTAAGATATCCGGGGTATTTGTTAGGAGAAATGCTTCAACATCAGCTAAATTAGTTCTAAGCCCACGGATATTTGTGAATGCAAGCCTCAAGGGAGGAGGCAAGTTGGATTTGTTTGACCCTAAGCCTGGTTTAAGCTTATTTTTAGATTGTACTGTCATTTTTTAACGAGTTTCAGTTGGGTTAGGGGAAGCCGAACAGGAGGTATGCAGAATATCACACATGCATCACAAGTAGACCATCAGCTGACCCTCCATCAACTAGGACTGTGGCCTCAAGAGAGTCCACCGGGGATGAGTGCAGGGTCCCTTTCCATGCGCGTCATGGCACTGCAAACACCCCGATATTATACAACTGTTGATGGAGCAGCCGCTCTAAGCGCTACCAAAGAGTTAGGGCTCCTGTACTACCAGTCGGAAACAGCAGTCAGTAACTGTCAATCTGGTACCCTCAAACCATCAGAGGAAGGTCAACCCAATCTAATTGCTCAGGCATGTATGGTACTCAAGCATTTTCAAGTGCCCAGCTTTAGGGGTGGAGTGAGTCGGGAGTGTGGGAAACAGCGTTCATTGCCTTAGACAAGAAACAAGATCTACCAATGGGTGTTTCTGTCGAATCACTGTGATAGTATCTCTGCGCCTGACTAATAGGCAAAGAAAGAGTATGGAAGCCGGGCGATAGGCAGGACCTATCTACTCCTTAAGCAATTTAGGTATTGCAAACCGGTAATTTGTTTGAGTCACCAGCTCTAGGAAGGTTGTCATCCAAGACTGAAGAGGCCTCCCTCCTATTTGGTTTAGTTTCAGAGTTTTCCTTCTCCTAGACGGATGATCTGGAAAGATCTCCTGGGTCCGTCACCACTGAGAGGGTTTGTTCCGCCCCTGGGTTCTAATCCAGGTATTTCTGCGACCCCGCGTGGTTAGTTAATGTTATTGGGTTAGTTTGTAGAGGTTATATATCTGCTAAATAGTTATACTCCTCAAATTGAATTAGGGGCATTGTTATTTCATTGTTACTGGATAAAGGGGTTGAGTAGAGCTCATGCAGTGTAAGCAACTATGATTGTAAAGAGGCTTGTTAGGAGGAGATAATGTGGTCTGAGGCTTTCTCTCATATATATACATTTTTTATTAGTTTTCTTTATTTTTATTTTTCTTTATTTATTTTTTTTATTCATGTGAGCTTGGGTCTAGTATAACATTAAAGTGTGAGTAGGTGTTAAGAATTGAACTACGAGTTGTGCCCAAACTATATGTTAGATGACAGCAGGGCATGAGATGCGAGTGCAATATAGTACGGATAAAACAGTAAGTTTTGAGTCTTGTGTAATTTGGTAAATAGTTATTTTTATCGTCGAAGCAAAATATTAATCAGCGTTGTATTCAAAACTTTGATTTGACATACTTAAAGACGACTTTCGTTGTAATTATAATTTTATAATAGGGGAAATTGTACCAATTACTTGATTCTCTTAATTGGATGAGAGAATAAGTTCTCTTAATAACTGGATTCTATCAATTGTATCGAAAAACAGAAAACTGAAAAGAAAAACCAAATCTATTACATTCCTAATTTCTAAATTACTTTAAATAGAACAGAAATTGAGAAAGGGTTTTAAATATAACACCTCATGTCTTTTTGTTTTTTTTCTGCTTTATTATAAAATTTCTCTAAAATTAGTTTTAGCATTTTCTCGAAACGTGACGTATCAAAGCTAACACAGATTCCTTGGTAATTAGTATTCACTAAAGAAGACCACCGTTTTCATTATTGAGGCGAAAGCAAAAATGTAGAAATAAATTTTTTAATCTATTTTACGAAGACTGAAAAGTTTTTTTTTTTACGGTTTATAAATAATAGAAATTCATATACGAAAAGTGATAATACTAGATAATGTATATTATTCCTATACTTCTACGAATGCATATTATTTCCAAATGATTTGTAAGCTAAATAGATTAATGGTTATAGTATCTGTGTAAACACCTCAGAAAATGATTTCTTTTGTTCTTAATAAAAATAATATAATTAAGTATTGTTTTTAATTTTTTTGACTAATGCCCTAATTTTAGGTGGTTTTCAAAATGTTTAAATTGATGTAATATCCCACCATTTCCGCATCTTTGTTTAATGAACTCGCGATTAGATCTGCTAAACTTGTTTCTGTCGGACTCGGGAATTTGGACGGAATTTCGAATGGAACCCTTTATTTGTTTCGCGGTTGTAACATGCTCTTGTTCCGTCAGCCATGACTGGAAACTTTCCAATCCACACCATTAACGATTAGTACACTACCGTATTACACTCAGTAACCCTTATCCTCTAGTACGCCTCGGGCCTTTACAAGTGTTGAATCCTTTATATAAGCTCTCTTCCCTCTCTCTCTCTCTCTCTATATATATATATATATATATATATATATATTTATATGAGAAGGTCCTTCAAGCAGTACTACCTCTTATCTTTAAATCATATGAATAGATTAGATAGGATTACAAATTAGATTGTTATTATAAGTTAAGTATTCATAGCAGTAGCAATTACTCTATATTTTGCGAACATCGATAGTGTAAGGGTCTATGAAAACACATTTTTTATGCTCGTTATAAACAGACTCATTGAATTCCTGACAAAAGTGCATTGATAAGGGTAACTAGGTGTGTAATATATTCCATAGCACATTCCCTGTTGCGTAGTTATTCAAATATTGATTTAAAAAAAAATATGAGTATTTACTTTTTGAACGGCCTTCGTTAATATAACTGCACGTATATGAGCTTCTGTGTTTTTTTGTCAGATGATGTTGAATTATAGATGAGGATGAGTTATGCGAGACCCTGTTCACCAAATTATGTCGCTGTTAATACATGTAATTAATAAAACTCACTATGCCTATTTGTCTCTTTTCAATTTCATTTTTTAACATTGCCTCTACTCTAAAACGGTAGGTACGGACATTTTTTATTGGTGTTTAGCCAGTTGGAATAGTTTTAAGAAGTTAGAAATGAGGGTAAGAATTTGTATCTACAGTGATGATCATATTTATTGGCACGGTAAAATAAAAGTTAAATTTTGTCTAATAAATTCTAAAAAAGGGATTAAATTAAAGAAAATAACAAAGTATATTATGTATTTTTAACTGGCCTTTCCGATGCAGCAATCGGATTTTAGAAAAAATAAATAACAAAGGAACAACAAACATAATTGCAAAAAACCCTTGTTCAAAATTATTGGCACGGCTTTGTTTTTCTTTTAGTATCAGTATAATATCAATCAATTTCCGGTTTACGTGCTTTCTGAACTTTTTTATAGCCATATTATGCTTGTTTAACGCTAATTCAGTGTAAAATTTTTTTCAGATAATTTTTAGATAGCGATTTATTTAAACTATTATAAGTGACTAAATTATAATTTTCAATCGCCATGGTTAAAACTAAGGAACACAGCGAAGACGTCAGGAAGCTTGTTGTAGCATGCCATACCAATGGGGAGGGCTATGATAAGATTTCAAAGAAGCTAAACCTTCCCAAATCCACTGTTAGAGCCATAATAAACAAGTTCAAATCGCAAGGCCACGTTATGAGTTTAGAGGGTAGAGGGAGAAAAAGGATTCTTTCCCCAAGAGATGAACGGAAAATTGTTCGACAAGTAAAACAAAACCCAAGGATCTCTGTTGGGGAGATTGTTGATGAACAGAGCATCTCTGGAGTGAATGTATCTCGACATACAGTTGGTAGAGTTTTGAAGAGAGATGGTTTAAAAGCATGTCGTCCGAGAAAGACTCCCTTATTGAAGCCTATGCACCTGAAAGCAAGGCTAGCCTTTGCAAAACGTCATATTGATAAAGATGTTGCATTCTGGAAACGTGTTCTATGGACTGACGAAACGAAAATAGAGTTATTTGGCCATAATAAAGTGTCTTATATTTACAGAAAATCTGGCGAAGCTTTCCTGCCTAAGAACACCATACCCACAGTGAAGCACGGTGGAGTCAGTTTGATGTTTTGGGGATCCTTTGCTGCCTCTAGACCAGGGCGACTTGTTAAGGTCACAGGTAGCATAAAAAAAGGAAGATTATGTTAAAATATTGGATGAACACCTGAAAGACTCTGCTAAAGTGCTCTCACTTGGTCGTCGTTGGTGGTTCATGCAAGATAATGACCCAAAGCATTCGGCTAAACTGACTAAGAAATGGCTTGAGGACAATCATATTAATGTTTTGGAGTGGCCATCACAAAGCCCAGACCTTAATCCAATTGAAAATTTATGGAGAACATTAAAATTGAGGGTAATGCAAAGGAAGCCTAAGAATCTTATTCAATTGGAGGATTATTGTCAGGAAGAGTGGGCTAAAATTACTACTGAAGAGTGCAACAACTTGGTTGTAAACTATGAAAAGCGACTGAGGAAGGTAATCAAGGTCAAAGGCTATACAATAGATTATTAAATAAATCGTGCCAATAATTTTGAACAAGGGTTTTTTGCAATTATGTTTGTTGTTCCTTTGTTATTTATTTTTTCTAAAATCCGATTGCTGCATCGGAAAGGCCAGTTAAAAATACATAATATACTTTGTTATTTTCTTTAATTTAATCCCTTTTTTAGAATTTATTAGACAAAATTTAACTTTTATTTTACCGTGCCAATAAATATGATCATCACTGTATATATTAATAAGATACCTTGTGTGTTATTTATTTTGTGTCACGCTTACATCCGAGTGAATCTGGTTTAATTCTTATGGACTTCCATCCTTGTAATAAATAATATTATCAATTATTTTTTTAAAATTTTGGTTTCGGTTTCGATTATAGATTATGACACTCAAGTCCTTTATATTTTTCATAAATAATTTTTATAAGAATTCTTCATAAGTTTTAGTTTCGGGGAGGATTATAGATGATGGCTCTACACTAATAAATTTTATAAATAATTTTGTCTAGAATTCTTTACAAGTTTTGGTTTCGGTTTCGATTCAAGCTAATGCACCCAAGTCATATAGATTTTTCCAAAAAATGTTTAAATTTCATGTTTTAAATATAATTAATAAAAATCAATAGAACATTAATTCTACAATATTTCATACGAAATCTGCAAGAATGAAAATATCATATTTAAGCATACTTTACGGCCAGGCTACAACGGGCGTCCCAGCAAGCTTAGATAAATACTGTTGCAGTTTTAACAAAGAAGCCAAAATAATATAGCAACTCTATCTATGCTGAACATACACAGAATGCAAAAATCAATATATTAAATATTAATGAGCCCCCTGCGGAATTTCGACAGGTCTCACTAGGAAATAAGTGCACAGCGTGCGTCGATTAGGAGTACTTTAAAGGCATGTGTTATTCATTTTGTACATTCATGGACGTTTATTTTTAATGAACTCACATCCGATGAAAAACAGTTTCGGTGTCGATTCTAAATGATCCACCCAAGTCATATTTTTCATTATTTTAAAAATCACGATTAAACATCGGATACAATATCATACGAAATAATGGAAAGAGGATTGGCTTTATAGTGTGTATATATATATATATATATATATATATATATATATATATATATATATGTATGTGCATATGTATATAGATGTATATCGATATTTCTATGTATGTATATATATGTATGTTTGTATATATGCATATATATATATGTTTATATGCATATTGATGCACACATATATGTGTACAGATGTATATACATATGTGCATATGTATATATATATATATATATATGTTTATATATATATATGTGTGTATATATATGTGTATATACATATAAATATATGCATATATGCATATATTTATATGTATATATATATATTTATATATATATATGTATAAAGCAAATAGTTAATATACCATGTTAAAACACTTTGAAAAAGAGTTAAACACAATTTCATTTAAAAAGGGGCATACTAAATAAGTGGATAGTCATTTATCTATGGAGTTCTGAAGAAATACTATCCTTCTCATCAGAGATTAGGATTTAGCAAAAGACGTGATCGGATTTTGCATACAAAAGTATTTAATGAAACTATAATAGGGTAAAGAAAAAAGTGATTTAACGTGAATGAATTGTCTGGTGAAAGGGTAAAGAATCCAATAACGGTTAAATCCAAAAATACAGAATCCAAGAACGTTGCTTAAACTTCCATTCGCACAAGTAAAATCCAAGGGAATCGCGTAACTGAAAGATGGCCAAATATAATCCACAAGCAGGCATCCGTGGAATAAATCACAAATAGGTACAAGAAAAAGGGAATGGATTTCAATAATATTATTAAAAGAAAAATAAGATGTGCGTAAACAAAATGGGAAAAAATTAAATCTCGATAGTCGAGGCAACGCTAAATTAAGGAAAATTAGTGACGAAGAAAGAAAAAGAATAGTGATTGAATTAATTTTAAAATAGAAAAGCCAATGTCCAAATGATCTAGACAAGATTCCGTTAAAAGCACCAAAATTTAAAGCAAAAAAGGGGTCAACTGAAATATGCAAGTTATTAGTTAAGAATCAAATTACATATGTATATATATATATATATATAATAAAAAATACAATAAGTTTACCAAGGTAATCAAAATGGTAAACTTAAAATATATTATAAATATTAAGAAGTTAATATTTACAAGTAAAATACAATCAGCCAGATGTAAAAGCTCAATAAAACCGAAAAGGAAATAGAACTTATAATTTGACCAAATGATTAATAAAACATGTTAAAATACATAATGAAAAAGAGTTAAAAACATATTTAATTTAAAAAAAAAAAGAAACACAAGATAAATGGATAGTCCTTAATCCGAGGGCAGGAATTAGCAAAATGCAAGATCGGATTTTGCATATAAAACTATTTAATAAAACTACAAGTAAGTCACTGATCTTAATTGGTTAAAAAAACGTGTGAGGTGAGGGGAACAGGAGGCAAAAGAAAAAAGATAAAAAGATTTCACATGAATGGACAGTCCGGTGAAGGGTAAAAATCAAAAATGGTAAAATCCAAAACAGTCGAATTTAAAATTTCAATCCAATGGGTAAATTCCAAATAGTCCAAAATAATACAAAAGGCAGAGTTCCTTGGAAAAAAGCGCAAATGGAATTAATTCCAAATCCTTAAAAGAAAAGTACTGGAGAGAATATTTAAAAACACGACTGTCAAGGCTGGATGAATCAAAAAAATTAAGGTGTAAAAAAAAAAAACACCCGAAAAGCGGTGAAGATTTAAATTTGAAAAGCAAGGTCAAACTGACCCAGACAAAAAGCGCGAAAATAAGCGTTAATAATTAGGTCAGCTTAGATATGCACGTGAAAGTCCCAGAATTATATTAAGAAAACTGATCAGAACAAATAAATGGCTAAGTTTATGAAATGGTGCGTCTGTTTATATATATATATATATATATATATATATATATATATATATACATATATATATATATATATATATATATATATATATATATATAAAAGAATGAAAGTAAATAAATAAAACTAGAAAATTATATATATACACACACATATATATACATATACATACATACAGACAGACAAATGCACACATACATGTATATACATACACATACGCATATAAATATATATACATATATGTATACATATACACTAACACACACACACACACATATATATATACAAACACACACGCATGCATAAATATATACACTTATCCAAAAACATATACAAGTTAAACAAAAACATACATCCTTACATACAAAATAGGGGGAGGGATTGGCCGGTATCTACAATCTCCGGAATAATGCAAATAAATGTGTATGTAAATGCATATAGTAAAATATAAGTAAACAAGTACATAGAATAAAAATGAGTAGGTCGATGTATATATTTAATTAATAGGTA
>NC_136489.1:65365820-65370820 GCF_053919585.1 Euprymna scolopes | reverse complement strand
TTGATCTAATTTTTTAATTATAATAGTGATCAAATTAATGAGTAATAGAAGGTAATGATGTATAAAAAATAATGTAAAAAATTAATAATTAATAATAATTGTATTGATTACGGTGCAAAAATAGCAGTAACAAGTGGAAGAGTTTATAATGCAAATAATAGTGAAATAAAAGTAACTAAAATACAAGTTTAAAATGTAAAAATTAAAAACAAAACAAGAAAAAATGTTACAGTAAATTGAAAATTAAAAGACAAAATTAAGGTAATATTGAAATAGTACACACACACATACACATATCAATATATACAGTCCTGGTTAAAACCACAAGTCCACTTTAGAAAGTAAGCGTTTATGCATATTATCGAATTTTTAATCAAACAAATGGTTGAAACCATTGCCAAAAAGGAAAATATGATGGAAAAAATGAAATCTGCTTATTTCGAAACCTTTACCCTGATCTAATAATTAGTTAAAAAAAAAAAAAAACATTTTCACCTTGTCAAAATGATAAGAACACTTTAATAATATCGGCTAGTTTTGAAAAATATGAATACGAAAAGCTTTCTATGTCACTAAAAGCAACTTGTTAATCGATAAAAAAACATCTTACTAAATTATAAATGGCAAAAGAGAACCCATTATCAGAGTTTGATAGAGGAAGGATCTTGGAGCTTAATAGGGGTGGACTCTACCATAGATCCATTGCAAACGAAGTGAATCGTAATAAAACGGCCATCACAATTTTTTAAAGAAATCCAGATCAATATGCGCACAAAAAGAGTCCAGGTCGACCAAAAAAATAACCCCATCACTGGATCCCCGTATCAGAAGAAGTTAAAAAAAAAACTCCAGTATGAGCTGAGGTCGATTGAAAAGCCAAACAGCAGGAGAATGTAGTCCTAAAACCATCAGAAGGCATCTGAAAATGAAGGGTTTCAATCATGTAAAGTGACTGCCAGAAACCACGTCTTCTTGAACAACACAAAACTAACCGACTAAAATATACCAGACTTGGGATGAAGAGAAGTAAGAAAATGTAATTTTCTCCGATGAGAAAAAGTTTAATTTAGATGGTCCAGATGGATTTTAACACTATTGGCATGATAAAAATTTGCCCAAAGAGATAATTTTCAACTCGGCATAGTGGAGGAGAGTCTTTAATGATCTGGGGTGCTCTCGTCAGCTGGGACCCTAAAGTTGCAAGTAGTGAAAGGTCGGTTAACATCATTGAAGTACATTACAATGCTTGAAAATGCTTCTATCAGGACCGAAGGTCCACGTCTGTTTGGAAGCAGTTGGATTTTCCAGCAAGACTACGCTGCGATACACACTTCTCGACAAGCACGAAAATACTTTTCTTCAAATAATATAGAATTGTTAGATCATTCAGCATGTTCTCCAGACCTCAATCCCATTGAAAATCTTCGGGGATGGCAAAAGAAGTGTTCAAAGATGGAACCCAGTATGATCCGATAAAGGAACCCTTTTTAGTAATTTATAATTGCCTTTTGTTAGATAACTTATCAGTGGTCTTATCATTTTGACTAGGTAAAAATGTTTTTTTTTTTTTAAATAATTATTAGATCAGGATTAAGTTTCGAATGAAGCAGATTTCATTATTTTCCATCATATTTTCCCTTTTGGCAATGGTTTCAACCATTTGTTTGATTAAAAATTCGATAATATGCGTAACCGTTTACTTTCTTAAGTGGTCTTATTGCTTGGACCAGGACTGTATATACATACCCCCCACATATATATATATATATATATATATATATATATATATATATATATATATATGTGTGTGTGTGTGCATATGTATATATTTTTTAATTGCAGTTTCACCCCAAACAAGGCACATTGCCACTTTGTTGTAGGGGCTACTTTCAGGTACATAAGAATCAGGAGTACTGTGTAGGGAGTTGCGCAGCAAGATATCGATTCACGTTACACTTGAACTACTTCTGAATGTCAGTACAGTTGTGGAAGCAGGGACCCGGAAGTGAATTCCAAAGTCTTGCGGTTCTGGGGAAGAAACTACTGAAGTAGAAGGCTCTCTTACATCTAGGCATCTCTATCGTGAAGGCGTGGGATTTTGCTGCTTGTCTGGTTTGTCGGGGGTATTTTCGTCGAGAGGTCATAATGCAGTTCGTCAGAGCATTGACCGTTTAAGTACTTGTAGAACAGGCAGAGTGATACAACATTTCGTCGATGCGACAGAGGCTGAAGTTTAGCTGACAGTTCAAGACCTATCAGATTGGCGACTCTCGTTTGAACCTTGTCTAGAAGCGAGAGACTAGTAGCAGATGCACCAGCCTAAATGTGACAACAATACTCCAGACATGGGCGAATGGTGGTCTTATAAAGGTATAGGATACTTTCGGGTATTAATAGCTTTCTATCACGGAAGAGAGAACCCACCTCCTCCGCACCGGTCCTGGCAATGTTCTCAATGTAATTGTTCCAACTCATGTTTCCATTGAACGTTAGGCCGAGGAGTTTAAAAGATGTACTTACAAATAAAGAGCTATCGGCCGTTGCTATTGGTAGTAGGGAAGGTTTATTGTAATTATTTAAGGAAACAAGTTTAGTCTTAGCAGCATTGAATGTTACCATCCATTTTTGTCATTATTCCACTACGATTCGGAGGTCATGTGTTCGTTTGTTTTCCTGTGGTGTCTGTTATAGAGCCTGGTGTCGCCAACATATATCCATCTCACAGACAATTTTGTCAGGGAGGTCATTTATGAATATTAGGAACAACAAAGGTACAAGGATAGATTCTTGTAGCACTCGCGCATTTATATAATATTGTTTAGATGTACGACCGCCAAGTACAACCTTGATTTTTTACTCAACTAAGAACGATTAAATTATGTTAAGTATTCGTCCAGTGATACCGTGTGATCTGATTTTCTTGAGAATATATATATATATATACATATACACACATAAAAATATGCATACATATATACACTCACACATATATAGATATATATGTACATATATATATATATACATATATACACACACATATATATTGATATACATACATATATACACATATATATAGATGTATATGTACATATATATACATATATACACACCTATATATACATATATATACGCACATATATACACATATGCAAACCTATATATACATATATATGCGTACATACATACATATATACACACATACATACATATATACACACATATATACATAGATATATGTACATATATAAACATATATACGCACATATGTACATATATACACACATATATACATATATATATATGTCCATATATAAACATATATACGCACATATGTACATATATATACACATATATATACATAGATATATATGTACATATATATACATATATACACATATGTAGATAGATATGCACATATATACATATATACACACATATATTTATACATATATACACACACATATACATATATACACACATATTTATACATATATACACACACATATACATATATACACATATATATACATATATACACACATATATACATATATACACACATATATACACACATGTATACAAACATATATATACATATATACACACATATATACATATATACACACATATATATACATATACACATATATATACACATATATATACACATATACATGTATACACATTATATACACATTATATACATATATACACATATATACATATATATATACATACACACATATATACACATATACACACATATATAGATACATATATACACACATATATACATATATATATATGCATATGTACACATATATATATATATATACATATATACACATATATATACATATATATATATACATATATATATGCATATATACACATATATATACATATATATATATATACATATATATATGCATATATACACATATATATACATATATACACATATATATACATATATACACATATATATACATATATATACATATATACACATATATATATGCATATATACACATATATATACATATATACACATATATATACATATATACACATATATACATATATACACATATATACATATATACACATATATACACATATACACACATATATATACATATATACACATATATAAACATGTATATACATATATACACATATATAAACATGTATATACATATATATATGCATATATACACATATATATACATATATACACATATATATACATATATATACATATATACACATATATATACATATATATACATATATACACATATATATATGCATATATACACATATATATACATATATACACATATATATACATATATACACATATATACATATATACACATATATACATATATACACATATATACACATATACACACATATATATACATATATACACATATATAAACATGTATATACATATATACACATATATAAACATGTGTATACATATATATACATAAATACATACATATATATACATATATACACATGGATATACATATATACATACATGTATATACATATATACCCACATGTATATACATATATACCCACATGTATATACATATATACACACATGTATATACATATATACACACATGTATATACATATATACACACATGTATGTGCATATATACACATGTATATACATATATACACACATGTATGTACATATATACACATGTATATACATATATACACATGTATATACATATACACACATGTATATACATATATACACACATGTATGTGCATATATACACATGTATATACATATATACACACATGTATGTACATATATACACATGTATATACATATATACACACGTATATACATACATAAATACATATATATATATATATATACATATATATACATATACACATATACATATATACACATATACACATATATATACCTATATACACATAAATATACCTATATACATATATATAT
>NC_136489.1:65348320-65363320 GCF_053919585.1 Euprymna scolopes | reverse complement strand
CATATACATATACCCACACACACACATATATATATATATATATATATATATATATATATATATATACAAATGTATACGCATATACATACATATATATGCAGACATATATTTACGCACACACATACAGACAGCCACACACACCAATTCAATAATTTCTACGTTTTATCTGATACAATCGCCCCGTGTCTTAAGCGAAAACTAATTTTTGTGCAGGTTTGTCATTTCTTTAATTCCTTTTATCGTGAATCTGGATTAAAACAAATGGATGCACATAACCACAGTAAATATTCATGCCATTACGTGTTTGCTGTTTCTATGCATCCTAGATACACTGTCTATAAACATCACTTAAACTGTTGACTAGTTTTCCTCTCGTAATCTTACGTTCCTCTTTCTTTTCTCCTCGCTCTCTTCTAATTTGCTTCATTTAATCGCATAGTATTTTTTTGTATTATTGATATGATTCTGAACCTTTTCTCTTTTGGTTATTATGCTCACTGGACTCCAGTTGTTGGTATAGAAATCGGGAATCATTATGTATGTGTGTATAACATTAGATATAACATGTATATGTAATAATGTAACAGGGTGTCGAAAAGTAACTAAAGACTATGAAATAATTTTAACTATCTTTTTATTTGTGACGACTACCTTTACCTACAAAGTGTTACTGTCGTGACTTTTTCATATGATCGTGTTTTTCTCGAATGTAATCAACCCTCTTACGTGATCTTCAACCTTATCCACGTCTCTCCGGATATCGTGCTTTTTTCCTTTTATTAGTCTTTATTTCTTTACCGGTGACGATATTTACCATGGATTTGCCTACGCGTGTCCTAACTAGGTTACATTAAAACTGAGATTGTGTCGAAGTCTCTTGGAGTGTGAACGTTCCATCCTCACTACAGCCGATGCATCTTAACAAAAATATAGCTTACTTAAACCGTTTATCGTCTTCGTCCGTATAAATGGTATACATCTAAACTACTAATTAATTCAAAATGTGTTTAATATACTTTTAATTAAAATCATATACCGGATAACCGGCATAATAGAAATGAAGACATGTCTAAGAAGAATTTTAAATATTATATTTTCTTTAAATAAATTACTTATATAATCCAATGGACATTATAGTAAATTGTGTTCATATATATTTTTGAATTCTTTTGTTTTGCTACTTGAAATTTTATAAAATAGGAAATAACATGCACAATAAATATTCATCATCATATCGCATAAATCCGAAGAAGTTATTGTTGGCATTTGTCTCCCCAGTTATTTTCTAGTCAATATTTTTTTCTGTAAAAACACCTAGTAATTATGGCAGAGGATCACGAGGAGGTTTCCAACATCTAAATCCTGAATTATCTTTTGGAACAAACCGGATTCGGACATGGAGTACCCAAGTCGTCAGTTCATGGCGTTATATAAAAGACCAGCGCCATCCCACATTAATTTATGAGAATCGTTGTTTATTACACATATTCTTATTTTTAATTTGGATAATAAAAACGTATGAATTGATTATTATATATATATTCCGTGTGGACTAGAATTTAAATATACTTTAAAACACAACATTAAAAATAACTTATGACTGACATTACGTAATTCTTTTAACTTTTCACAGTGGACAACGTGTGTTTGATGGATATATACAGAATTCTATTTATTGAATAGAGTGAAAAAGAGGCTTAGAAATGGTAAACTCATGTATAACGTATCTATTATGAATTGCATTCCCTACGTAGAGTTCAGATATTTATATCGACTTCAACATAATAATTCTAACTAGCCATAATAACCCCTGGTAAACACGATGCCAAAAATTATACCCTTCTATTCCACGTAGCCATATGCATTATTTGAGTTGGACATAGTATGAGAAAAAACAGCTATAAGATATACCAAATACTCAAGTTATAACTGAATCGAGATGATGTGTTTATACATGTGATAATTCGACGGGGGCAATGCACTTATATTGATTTAAGAAATGGGAAACGCAATATTTTATCATAAATTGATTACTTTCGCCGGTTTCTATACACCTGCTCCCCCTACGGGAAAAGTTAGACAGCGTCTCTTATTAGTGTAGGAAATACCAAGCTTCCCTGTAATAAGCACTCGGGATTGGAACACAATTAAATTATCCAAGTCCAGAAAATTTTCTGTTTTCTCTGTATTTTCCAAGAGCAGCAATAACTGAATGTCGCATCAAAACAGATAGTACATTTGTTCCTAAGCAAAAAGCTAAGAAATGGATTCATTATTTCATTGTATTCGGAATTACGTTGTAAATGTCAATTATTTTCTTGTGGCATTATTTTGTTTTTGTTTATTTTCTGGTTATTTTTAAATACGGTGGATTTTGTTATATTCAGGTAAGTAGCGAAAAAGGTAAAATAAGCCATTTATTGCACGCCTGATTTGAAATAAATTGGATAAATCACCTCTCGTATGTTTACTGCATTGGGATTTATTTTAATGTGATTGACAAAAAATCAGACTACATGCACGAGTAAAAAAATACACAAATAAAAATGTCTAACATTGGATTTACAATATGAAGTTTCAAACGATCGGTAGAAAAAATAAGTAAAGGTAAAAGATAATAATCAGATCGTGGCTAGTGTTTATAAATGCTCTCCTTTGATGGGGATCAACTTGATGGAGAGACTGTTTTTATCGGCAATGCAATTGAATTGGTGGACGAACCCCGCCTAATCGATTTGCTAGCTTTTATAGATTTAAAGGCAAACAGAAAGAACGCACGGCTGATCAAACATTAACCCGGCGCGATTGTGCAGAGGCGACGAACAGAGTAAATCTGGAAAAAACGGAAAAGAGAGTTGCGTTTCCTGTGAGCACCAGAGCATGCGCCTCGATCAATAGGGCAAAGTCGAACTTCCTGTGGTAAGTGATGCCAATGGATACGTCCATTTTATAGCTAAGTAGATAAGTTACAAAAGAAGCGCTCAATTAAATCTAAAATAAATAAATGAGATGATAGTTGATAAAAAAAACGTCGCACTATTTTTTTAATTAAATATAACACTGCTGTTATTTTTTTAACAATAGAGTTCTAGGATCTCAATGAGTGTAAAGTGCTCAGTAAGACAAAAAGTAGTGATAGGTAATGGTGCAAATTAAGTAGCGTTTGTTATTTAATGGAACCGGTTAACAAGAAATTATCAACATTGGGTTTGAAGACGACAATGTTGTTGTGAGCGTAAGAACAAGCGCGCAGGTACATAATTCCATAGGCAAGCAATTCTAAATACGTTTTTTTAATGGAATTTGCGTTTAGGTTTAAGCAGAGTTGGATATTTTTTGACATTGATAGAATCTGTTAATTCAAAATGTGATGAAGAAGGAGCAAAAGATCGACGGTCTGTCGCAAACTATCCATGAAAACAACAGATATGTTTTAATTGCGTATATTTGAGTGTACTAAATAGAAATATGTGACAGATAAACCGTAATATCCGGATAAATTCTAACATTACCTAAACCAATAATTTATATCAATACTTTCACAGTTTAAAAAAAATGCTATGATAATATCGCTGGTCTCCATTTACGCTTAACAAATTCAAAGGACTCCCCATAGAGATCCTATGTGATGAAAAGAAGACCAGTTTATCTCTGAAATTAACAGAGTAAATTATTTATTGAGATCCACGAGACCCTGTACCATCACATTAGGCTCAAACCAATCAAGAATTGTTAGCGGAACATTTTCATGTTAAATTACTACAATCACGTAGCCTTCAAAAGCTTTATCCGTTGGATTATTACGTGTATGCCCGTTGTTGACAGATTATTATAGAAATCTGCACAGCATAAAATATTCTCTGAACGCATCTATAGTAACAGACAACACCGAGAAGGAACAGCTCATACGTGAGTGCCAAAGGTTGAGGTACTGAACAGAAAATTTCAATGATCTTAGCAAAAAAGCAATGTACACATAAGAATGTGATGCGTGACTTATTATGTCATATGCGTTTGTCAATCGATAGCATGTTAAATCTGCTATTCGCGCCTTATTAGAATGTCAGTCGATGTATCAAAGTGTTTGTACTCAAAGAATGAAAGCTGGAGTTGAGCCTCTATTTAAATGAGTTAGGAATATAGATTGATATCACGCAGATTCTTGCTTGATATTTTTTTAATACAGATTGCCCGTGTTGAACAAGACGATTCACGCATGATTTATTAAATCGCTCAGAATGTCCGCACTGCTATTCACGGAACACGCATGGTCATTTATGAGGTAGTCGCAAATCGCAGAACCATATGTATTACTCAGAATAATCTACAGGTGAAAAGTTTGTATGACGAATATTTGATGATACGTGTTGTTTTAAGCGAAAATCCAATCTTTGCGATCTAGACCAAACAGAGTGCGTGCTGCTACATTTGAATAAATAAATAATAGAATTATTATGGGGGGACGATAACATCTTTGAAATTGGACGACAATACAGGTATGGTTTAATAAAACAACACGCGCGTTCGATGCAAAATAACACTGTTGTACAGGCAAAGAGAGTTGCTTAGCAAATCAGTCACTGGCATTTCCTAACCAAAGTAAATGAAGGTTAATAAGACATCTATTGACTACAGAAACTTTTTAATAGTAAATTAAACAACATCTAATGGGATGAAATTGCTTGAAAGGGTCTTAATAATGAATATAAGCTAATGATCAAAATTGGCTTCAATACAAATCAATAAAGATTTATGTGTTAAGGGTTTTAATTAAATTTTGAATTTCTAGGGGAAAATGAGTCCCAACATGTATAGAGGTCGGTAAATGTTTGTTTAACATAGACAGAAGTATAAAACACGAAAGAAATCTTTGAAACAATAACATCTAAAACGAGAAGGGAAGAATGGGTTTCCTTGTCTACCGTAAACTTGAGGTCTGGATAAACGTTACGAAGCGAAGCAAAAAAAGCATTTGCTTTTCTCTCGTTTAAAATAGGCGAAAGGTGTCATCAACATAAGGAAAGTAAACGTGTAATCCATGGAAACCAGATCCTACACCCTACTTTGTGATCGCCTACAAATATATTAGCCAAAGTTAATCCCATTGGGGCAAGATGGCTACATCATCTATTTTTATACATAATATCATTAAATCTCAATTCAACCGACATAATTGCGAATTTCATCAATTTTCAGGAATTGAGTTGGAGTTGGAGTTGATTCCGAAATAAGGCGTCAGCACAGATATTAATCCTAGGATGCAGATTAAGAGATTGGAAACATCCAAATAACACAAAACTCTGTCAGAATTAGTATAGAAAATGCATAAAGTTGGCAAAAGTAAAGAAATCTTTTATGCAAAATAAACTATAACGTTTCAAAGCGGGTTCTAAGATAATTGTCAATGATTTTAGCTAATTTGTGTTTAGAGGAACAAATCATTGAAATATGGGTTTCAATGGCATCCTACTCTTATGACTAATAAGTTGTTTTTTTATATTAACTTTTTTCTCTCTCTCCTGCCATATTCGTGACACATTTTTTTATCCCAATTTTGCTCGATTTAGCTCTGTTGAGCGAGGAACGAAACCTAGTTAGGTAGCCTCTTCATTGGTTTATCGTTAGCCATAATATATATATATATATATATACACCCATGTATTTCTTTGTATACACACATTACCGCTACACAGGCATGAGAATGTTTCCGTTAACTTGATATTATTAACTATAGACATCGGCTGGCTATGCCGCTTTTCTAAATATTCAGTCCATGATGGATTTTTGAGAAAATAACCGAATCATTATGTACATACTCTATTTTGAACGTTTTTGAAAATATACATTAAACGTATATGAATTTAACAATAATATATATATATATATATATTTAGGCAAACATTGTTAAAATCAGAGATACCTTGCTTAATGATTCTTTTTTTCATTTTTCGATCTTTCGTAAGATTTTTTTAACTTCAAGATGGAAGGTATTTACAAATGTCCCATGGTTCACACGAGCACTTTCGATTCTTTCTTGAATCATCATCAGATTGAGATAAATATTAAAAATAGAAGTGACATATATAGTTACGAATGATAAAAGGAGTCAATGAAAAGTCGATTAAAATATACATTTACGAGTGATAAAAAACTCAATTAAAAATTAGGATGATAAAAGGCAATGTTAGTAAAACCAGTCGTATACTGTTTTTGCTAAACATTTCAGCAAATTATTGCTACTTTCAAAAGTAATGGTATTTATAGATGGGTGCTGGGTTTTTATATATAGTGCTTCAAGTATTTTTTAATTTTTTACAATTACTTTTTCGTTGCAAAATCCTTGTGTTGTCCACGAGGACATTTCTAAGATTAGAGGGGGGACAGCTATGTTGATTTGTTAAGTGCTGGTATATTGAGCTAGTACTGTTCAAATGATCGTTAATCGACGGGACAATGTTGTTTTTGTATGTCCAATATATGCGTTTTTATTTTCGGAGTTACACTCTCCTAAGGGGCATTGAAATTTGTACACAATATTGGTTTACTCCAACATTTTTGTCGCGGGCGAGGAGTTATTTTTAACGATGAGGTTCTGGGTTCGATACTTCTTATAGTATATAATAAATCTAATCTTAGAATTGTTCTCTAGAGGTGCTGTATATCTATGTATGATGCTTTTAATTATTTTTTTCTTCCACTCTAAAATTTGGTGTCATTTTTTTTTATATAAAATATGTCTATAGGGTTTGTGTTAGAAGATTGACTAGTATTGCTGTTAAGGTTTTTAGGGGACTGTGACAATAGTTTAATTTGTTGATCAACAATATAATTCGGAAAGTAATTATTTATAAGAACCTGTTTGATATTTTTAATTTCTATTAGTAGTGATGTTTTCGTAGAAGAAATCATCTTAGCACGGTTTAAAAGATTTTTGATGATGGCAATTTTATGACGCTGGGGGCACTAGATATTTTTTTTGTATACAGCTGTGTCGAAAGTATTGTAAGATGAGTCTATAAGGACGTCCAGAAAGTGAATTTGCTTGTTATCATTTAATTCTATTGTAAACTTAAAGACAGAGTTTTTTTTTTTTTAAAGATCTTGAAGTTTATATATCTGTTCGTCATTATCAGCTAAGAGGAGTATGTCGTCAACATAACGTACATACATAGGGGCTTTATATTATTTTTAAATGTTTTATTTTCTAAGTCTGCCATATAAAATTCACTCAGGGTAGGTCCAAGGACTGATCCCATTGCGCGCCATCTATTTGATTATATATGTTGCCATTAGGATCATAAAAAGGTACATCCGTGGTGCAGATTAATAATATTTTTTTAAATATATTTTTATTAATTTTAAGTGGGGGGAGTGACGGATGATTGCAGATTTTGTTTATAATTATATCTATGGTTTTCGCTACAAGGACATTTGTAAAAAGACTTTCTACGTCAAGGGAAGCGATATTTCTATTTTCGGGTTGCATTGTTTTAAGTATCTGCATAAGCTCATGTGTGGATCTAACGCTGTACTTGCTAGGAATGTATGGGCTGATAAGTTCGTTTAAAGTTTTGGTAAGTGAATAAATGGGCGTGGGGATTTGCGAAATGATAGGGCGGAGAGGAGCATTAGGTGTATGTATCTTAACCATAGCATAAACATAGCTGAGTTTATATTCACCAATTATCTTGGGGAGTTGATAGGTTCCAATTTGTGCGTTATTAGCTGTGATTAATTTATTAATTTGTGTTTTTACAGTATTTACAGGATTTTTATTAAGTTTTTTTTAAATTTCGTATTGTCGTTAAGGATATTCTGAATTTTTTTATTATAATCATTTTTGTTCAAAATGACAAAAATGTTAGATTTATCGGCTTTTTTTACAACTATATGTGGATGGTTACGAAGTTCTTTAGCCGCGTTTTTTAGTTCAGGAGTTAATATCGAGTTGTATGGTTTTTTATGAAGTCGACTCTTTATAGCTTCCGCTTTTAGAATATATATATATATATATATATATATATATATATATATAGTCTAAAGAAGCTTAAGGTATTTCACAAAATGATATTAAAATAAAATACTTTTAAAAAATCTGTAAAAATGAAGTTCAGCTTGCTGAAAGAATCAAATAAATTGTATAGATTTAATTCTATATTCTGCTAGAAAATCCAACCACGATACAAGAAAATAAAATTATATAACTTTACGCACAAAGCTTTAAAAAATTGATGAATAAAAACGGGGATCATAGGCTGCTTAGCATGTACCTGTGTCGGGGATTTTGAAACAGGTCAGTAGTTAAGTACATTGCATTACAGTGGCAAACACATTTTCTTAAGAACAAAAAGTAAACACAATTCAGTTACTTTTTATACTAATATGAGGATAAAAAATATTATTATTATTATTCCAATAATAATAATAATAATAATAATATTTTAAGATCTGTTATGTTAATTAGCATCTCAATTATATAGGAATCCATTGCATAATAAAGCTTACGCACTTTGATACCAGAAAACAAGTACACAAAGAAGCCTTACCATGCAAATCTTAAACCGCGACCATATAGTCTAATAAAGATTTGTGTATTTTAAAAATATTATGTTTACAAAAATGTTCTTGTGGACATTTTAATTTTAATATCAAAAGAATTATTGTTTATAATACCATTACTTTATATATCACTTAAAATATAATTTTTCGCTCTAACAAATGGATGAAATGCATCAGAAAATTAAACACCCAACATTAGCCAACAAAAATGCCCAATTCTCCTCTACGACAATGTCTGACATCACGTTGCTAAACTAACCCTTTGAGATTGAACGAATTGGGCTATGAAACTCTACTTCATTTGCTATACTTTCAGACCTATATCCTACCAACTACCATATTTTGAGTATCTCGTCAGAAATATAGAAAAAGATTAAGCGATATGAAAAAAAAAATCTCCCCGACTTTATCGCTAACACAAAGCAAGATTTTTATATTGATCGAATTAATACCCACGTTTCCCGTTAGCGAACGTGTTGATTGTTATGGTGCTTACTTCGATCAACAAATTTGATTGAGAAGAGATATACTCACCTGAATTTAAAGTAAACTTCTTCACGAACTTTCTTGTCAAGCTGATATATTCCCATGAATTTAGTTTTTTTGTGGTATTGATATTCATATTAAAAACACGTTTTTCTATTCATATAAAAATAAAATTTGTTTTTTTTTGTGTCATAGAATGTTATTCACTTGCAAAAGATCTAGCTAATTAGCATAGATTTTAGACGTTCATTTTAATTAATTCCCATAGTTTGATTTTTATTTTTGTATTTTTTATGGAATGATCATATTTAGTTAACTATTACGTGTAATAGTACATGCAGATATTTTACATGATTGCCAAAAGAATGCAATAATAATGGTTTATTTAATATGATTATAATCCTCGCATAATATTTTCGTAAAAATGGTGTCGCAAACACGCATCTCTTCTTATATTTATTTACGTGTGCATATAGATATTAAAAAAATGCCTACGAAACTCCTGTTAGTTTTTGGTCTGCAGACATGAAACTTAATATACAGGATATTCGAACGCATGGAAAACATTATACTTGGGTTTAACCCGTGAGAAATCGGGAGCAAAAGTTTGAAAATTTAAAATACGAAATTTACGTGGTAAAGGTCGAACGATGGCATTAAGTATACACATGCTAAACATTGTATCAATTGGTTAATGTTTTGATTTTTTGCAGAAAACATGTCTGAATATGGCATGTATTAACGTCAAAGGAAAAAAGTAAATCATAAGGTAAACGTTTTGGTTTTAATTCCAGGTTTTGGTGCACGTATCGTTTTTTTTTTTTTACTTTTGAAATCATTAGTATATATTGGGTCAATATAATATATACAAAATCTACATTAAATTAAATATTTTAATATATATGATATTGTAGGATAAAAACCCTGAGTAGCCGTGTTGTAAAAATATGCGTATGTATTATTTCGTTTATGCAGATTTTATATTTATTATTATAGAGCCAATTGTCTATTGCATATTATATTGTACCTGATATAAAGTAGTGATTTGAAGGTTGAAATAAAAGTCATGTGTGCGACCAGCTCAATTAGAAACTAAAACATTTAGAGTTTTAGCGCGTTCCCTTCTAATGTTACTAGCGAAAGACAGGAAAATATGTCTTAATATTAAGCAACTTAAACAAAATAAATTAGATGTGGGCATAAGAAAATACAACTATGTGTGCAAGTTGAATCAACTCCTTATAAAGTTTCCTTCGTGTATGATTATCATTTCCTGATAATTACGGTTTATGTTAGCAGTATTTTTAAATTTATTGTTTAAATATTTACAAAAAGAGAGGCACGCATATATATACTCTTTCATACACACACACACACACACACACACACATATATATTGAAATAGAAAAATGCGAGCAATATGGTTTAAAATGTGAGCATTAAAAACAATATGGTTAAAATTAAACATAAAACGTAAAGGGGAAGCTGTTTAAATGGAAAGGTAAAGAACAACATATTCTAGTAAAATATAATAAATTTATAACTTAAATTATTGCAGCATTAAGAATGGATTATATAATGCTATGAATTAAATTTAAAAAAATTTTGATGTTCCAACATTTTAAGATAGAATTTTTTAAATATTTCTGAAGTAAATTATCTTGTCGTTGTCTTTTCAAGTTTTAACGACAATCCTTTAATTTTCCCTTTTAAAGTTTAACGATATTACTGTTCATACTTGCATTTTTCTATTGTAATCCATGATTTGTCCAGGCTCTCAATACATTCACTTGTTCTTTGTTGAATTTGAGTCTTATTCTTTTGCCCCGATTACCACATATGTACGGCACTCGTCCGCTTTAAAAAAAAAATCAGCCAATTATCTCCGTTTCAGGTTTAATTCTTTCTGTTTAACTTGTTACTTATTTTTTCGAATTAGTAGGAACAGTAGTCGTTGAAGCAAGGTGGTTGCTATAGAAACCAGTCATAAAAACGTCGCTCACCTCCTTACATATTTTTACAATTTTGAACACCAGAAAATTGATAATAACTTTTGTTTTACTGGATGAAAATTTTAAATTTTTTCACAATATCTATAAACTGTAATAATTCTTTAAAATTTTGTCAAAGAATGAGTGAGCGGTGAAGTTTTAAAGTTGTTCTAAATGACTTAAACTGCCATTTAACAATATGTCCGAACATTTCATGATATATATATATATATATATATATATATATATATAGAGAGAGAGAGAGAGAGAAGGGGACCCCAAAATACCAAAAGCTAAATGGAGGCCATCTAGAACATATGTTGTAGAACGGAGAAAAAAACGCCAAATACCCTAGTGTTTTGATGTGATATTTTGAATATAATAAACTAGTTATAACTAAAGTTTCATTTCATTCGGACAAAACACTAAGAAACGGGGCCTAATTAGAGCTGGGGCCCGTTTTTTTTGGTTACCCTGTATATATATATATATATTGTCTATCTCGTTAAGCACTTAGTTAACGCTATTCTCATGAAGAAAAGTCGCAGTCTAAAACCTAAAATCCTAATTGTTTTCGTTAATATATAATAAAATTCAGTCTTATATTACTTACCTTATATAAAATTCAAATAAAATTAATACAGACATGCAAAGCGCGATCGCATATCTCGATAATTTTACAGACTTGTCGAAATCATCCAAATTCATTTGTTTTAAATAAAAGTCTTATCTGATTTGCAAAAATACACACCTTAATCTCATCTAATCTGTCCTATATCACATTTTTGTTCAATATAAGGTTGTTACTACGTACTTCCGTATGTTCAGCTGAAGAACCAATTTAAAACAAACTCTACTGCCTGGTCTTCTTTCTTTTATAAGATTTCTTTGTTGAAAAGTGTCTATTTCAGCCAAACAGTTCTTGCACTTAGCAACAATCGTTTCCTTCTAGCCGTCGGTCAAAGACGCACTTTAATGTGCAGATGGAGGGAATCATGCGATAATTCGATTATCAGAAGCAACTGGATAACTTGTGGTTAAATTCTCTTGTTGTAATTCTTGCTAAGATGGAGATGACGAATAAGGTATAGCTTATATATATTATTCCTTAATTGACATTCATTTTTGAGATGAGCATTATATATATTAATTTATTTTTATTTCGGACTATTAGTCTCATCTTTATTAGTTGTTGTTTTTCATCTTTTTATTGGATTGTTTATTCACAACGTTTCGGCCAACTAATTCCTCTGGCCTTCGTCAGGTGGTAACCGCGACGGATAGGAACTTCGAATCTCCTAACTGCATTCTCAGCCATCACTGCCATCCGTAGTTGTTGTCGTCTCACCACATTTGTGGCCAATTAACCTCTGGCACGCTTTGGGTGGGATTGAAACCGCTATCTTCAGACAATGCTCATCTGGAACCGTAGAGATTCAACGTCTCTATCCACTGCGCCACGGTCTACATGATGTTAGATGCGGATTTGTCTGTAGCTGGATAAATACGCATGGTCCGGCTTGGTTTGAAAATTTGGTAGGTAATCCAATAAAAGACGTTGTGTGAAATTTGAAAATTAAATAAGATATATGTCACATTGAACACTTTAAAGCCAAATAGCTGAAATGCGATTTTTTTGCCTTTATAAAATAAAATGCATATATATATATATATATATATAAGTGAACGTGTGTGTGTATGTCTGTGTACATTTCCCTACGCAATAACTCTTTGAACTTTTAGTCTACAGACACGAAATTTGATATACAGGGTACTGAGATTTGGGAAAATCTATGTGATCGGTTTTCGACCAGAAATTTGGCTGTTAATAGGTTAAAATTCAACGATTTAGCCTTTGAGAACTCTAACAAACTCTTCCAACAATTTTGGGTCTAATCACATGGAATTTTAGATATAGGTTCCATGAATATGGATCTAACTTAATAACTTGATTTTAACCAAAAACAATAAATTTTAAGGGGTCATAATAGGGGCAAAATTTTAAAAAGGTACTGCTTTTTTTTTTTTTTTTTTTTTTGCTCACCATACACCTCCAAACACCCGGGAAACGCTGGGCTCCCGTGCTAGTATATCTATAAAAGTGAACGTGTGTGTATGTATGTGTTCATTTCCCTACGCAATAACTGTCAATTTTTAGTCTACAGACTCGAAATTAAATATACAAGGTACTAAGATTTGGGAACATCGATGTGATCGTTTTTTTTTTTTGGCCAGAAATTTGGCGATAAAGGGGTCAAAGTTTAACGATATTACCTTTGAGAACTCTACTAAATTCCTCCGACAATTATGGGTCTACACACTTGAAATTTTAGATATAGGTTCCTCCGACATGGATCTACCTTACTAACATTATTTGAGCCCCAAACAATAAAGTTTAAGTGGTTTCTTCCAAATTACTACGACGGATTTTATTAAGATCACTATCGTTTTAAAGTTCGACCTTTCATACGACAAATATCGAAAAATTGGCTAAAAACATTAATGTCTTCCCCTTCAACTAGGCACTTTCCTACAGACGGGGGTCATTTTTTCGCCGATATTTTTTTAAAGTTATCCTCTCCTTTAGATTGTCTTGCCTTAATTTTAAAATAATGTCTCATCCGGTTTGGCGCCGGTTCGTAACAGCATACACGTTAGGTTTTACACAGTTCTTTTCCTCCTTTGCGGTACGGGTTCAAGCCTGCCTTCCTACTACCACATTTTTTTTTTGCTCAACAACATTATCCGAACAACCGGACAGCGCCGTGCTGAAATACTAGTATATATATATATTTATATAAATATTTATATATATATATTAATATTTATATAGATATATATATTAATATTTATATATATATATATATTAATATTTATATATATATATATATTAATATTTATATATATATATATTAATATTTATATATATATATTAATATTTATATATATATATATATTAATATTTATATATATACATATATTAATATTTATATATATATATAAATATATATATATATATATTCACAAAAAATTAGACGTTGAATGAAATATGAATGAAACATGATTGGAATACAAAAACTACAAAAAATAAATAAAAGGAATACACACCTACAAGTTAACACAAATAGACATTTATGAACAACGCAAACACACACCCAAACCTTAAAGTTAGAAAACCACTCATCCTTCACATACATGCAATAATAACAGATATAAAATACACAAGAAACGAAATAATTTGTCTTTTATTTTGATTTGGAAGCCATTTTAGTTGTAGAACCTAAGAGAAAACAAATGCTGTTACAAACAAATTGGGAGAATAAAATAGACTATATGTACAGTATAGTGTTTTCGGTAGCTAGACAATTGGAATAAGTTCTCGGATAAAAAGAACGCGAAAGTCCTTCAGGCTTTAAACCGAGTAAGTTTGTCTCGATATTCTATAATATCCAACATATTTTTGAAACGATTCCAGAAATTGTAAGCTCGGTAATATATCATAGTTAAATATAATTAGTCAGTTCTCATCACGCGTGTCTATTAATGAAACACTCAAGTATCTGTAATCTTATCCTCAGTATCGTGCAAAATCTTTATTAGATTTTAAGCGGAAATATGATTCTCACTAACAAAAATTACAAGCCTTACCAAGATTGTGAAAAACACGTACACACAAGATATATATATATATATATATATATATATATATATATATATATATATTCACAGACACACACATATATACAGATATATTATAAAGCGTATATAAGATATATACCCAATATAATATGCATATATATTTATATATATGTGCAAATTATATATACTGAAATAATATATATATATATATATATATATATATATATATGTAAGTATTAATAATACATTTTATTAATATATACAATAATATAGATATAAGAAATGCATACATATTATACACACATAACTTCAAATTAGGAGGCAA
>NC_136489.1:65335820-65343320 GCF_053919585.1 Euprymna scolopes | reverse complement strand
TCCGTTGAGTGTTTCGTGATGTACTAGAACATTCTATTCGAAACTGAGCACACCGTTAAAATCTTTACATAATGAATTATCTGTATTTCGGTGTAATTTCTTAGTTTGCAATCGCAAATAATACGCTCACATAATTGAGAAAAACGAAACTATAATAAAATGTACGCTTTCAGTATTTCACACGAATCTTCGGGGTTTGTCCTCAATTGCGGTTTGGACTGGACTGGCAATTACCGGATTTAACCGAGCGTCATTCAAATGTTGAAATGTAAATAATAATTCTGATTATAATAAAGCTTCAATTAATTCTGGACATAAAGGGGCATCAAATACATCAAAGAAGTGAATGATATAAGGAGAAGAATAAACTGTACAATTTCAGAGATCATTGGAATGAAAAAAAAGGTTAAAATGTTTAAAATACAAATATGCATGAAATAATAAAAATATAAATGCGGAAATATATAAATATTGAGGAAGCAAATAATTGTAATAACACTATGAAGAATGAGTGAAATCTATCTATCTATATATCTATAAAAGTGAAAGTGTATGTGTCTGTGTAGATGTGTGTCTGTGTACATTTCCCTACGAAATAACTCTGTCAATTTTTAGTCTACAGACTCGAAATTTTATATACAAGGTACTGAAATGTGGGAAAATCGATGAGATCGGTTTGTGGCCAGAACTTTTGCGATGAAGGGGTCAAAGTTCAACTATTTGACGTTTAAAAACACTACCAAACTCCTCCGACAATTTTGGGTCTATGCACTTTAAATTTTAGATATAGGTTCCTTGGACATGGATCTAACTTAATTACTTGATTGGAGCCCAAAACAATAAATTTTAAGGGGTCATAATAGGGGTCAAATTTAAATTAAAAAAAATTGACCTGTGCGGTCTCTTCCAAATTACTCAGACAATTTCTGGTCTAAACATTTGAAATTTTAGATAAAGGGTATTCAGAGATCGGGCAAGCTTTTTCATCGGTTTAGGTCAAACATTTTTAGTTACCAATATATAAATGTATGTATGTATGTTTGCATGGCTGCCCAACACTTTCGACAGAGGAACCAGATTTTCTCCATATCAGTATCGTTTCGAGGTTCGATCTTTCAGACGACAAATATCGAAAAATTGGCTAAAAATCATTAATATCTTCACCTTACACGGGCCACTTTTCTACAGGTGGGTCGCTTTTTTCGCCGATATTTTAAAAAGTCATCATCTCCTTTCGACTGTCTAGCCTTAATTTTAAAAATTGTCACTTCCGCTTTGGCCGTGGTCGTAAAAACATAAACGTCAGATTATTCTAGTTTTTTTCATCTTTACGCTATGGGTTCGAGACTGCCTTCCTATAACCACTTTTATTTTTTGGCTCAACGTACACATCCAAATACCCCGGAAAACCCTTACAGCAATGATAGTATACGCTACACCCAAGTTCGTTTAATAGGCATTTCAGTGAACATATACGTAATACCTAAAATATTTAAAAAAGTATATAACATCCCTACCAGAAAATAAATTCAGAAAAATAATTAGTAAATCTAAAAAGACTTCGAAAATTGTATTACTAGAAACATAACGAACAAGTGCAAAGAAGATATAAATAATTGCAACCAAAAGCAAAATAAGTAAACAGGAAAACAGAGAATTCTTAACAGCAAAGTTCAAATGTTACTTTGCATAAAGCAGTCCAAGATTGTCTTTAATAAAGAACTATTGTGTAAATAAAACAATCCAGAGAGGTTAATATACCGTCCAGCTGAGAGAAGTAAGTACGGCAGAAGAGTGCTTTCTATATCAATCATTCAATCATGTAATGGTGGAAGCACCAGTGTCACATGTAAAGCCACCTAACTACTCAGATTTTTAAGAACGTTGCTCGTCTGCTGGACCCACTCATCTTGGCTTGATCGACATTATATACATATATACGTATACACAAACATATATATATATATATGTATATATATATAGATATATTATATATATAAATACCTTATATATACACAAAAATTATAAATACATATACAATATATGAATAATATATATACACATAATATATATGCACATTATATATACATAATATATCAATGTACAATATATATATAAACACATATGATATATACATATACAATATATATATATATATATATAATATATATATAGCCATCATATATATACACAATATATACATGCAATATATATATATATATATATATATATTAAATATAATATATATATGCACAATATATATATACATATTATAAATATATGCATAATATATATACACACATTATATATCTAACACATATATAAATAATATATATATATACACAATACAAATACATAATATACAGATACATGATATATATATATTATATAAAATATATATATATGTATATATATAAAAACACATCATATATACACAGACTATAAATATATATATATATATATATATATACATAATATACATATAAATAAATAAAAATATATATACACTGATTATACACATGTATATAGATAGATAGATAGATATACATAATATATATATATATATATATATATATATATATATATATACTATATATATATGTGTGTGTACGGAATGTATATATACATAATGATTATACACATATATATATAATATACATACACAATACATATATATACATAATACAAATACACACACAGAATATATATATATACATTATACATGCTGTATATACATATATACAAATACATCATATATATACATAATATATATATATATATATGCATATCATATATGCATAATATATACAAACACACGATATATATACGTATTATTTATATATGCATATTATGTATTTATATACATGTAACTAACACAATATATTATATATTTATATGCATAAAATATATACATAATTTTTACACATAATATGCATAATATATACTTGTACATAATATACACTTGTACATAATATATACGTACATATACATAATATACATACATATGCATAAGATATATCCATACATATACATCACAAATATATATATACTTACACATAATATATATATACGTATGCATAATATATATTCATATACACAATATATGTCATTATACATAAACTTTATCAATATAAGTACTATATATCAAAATATATACATGATATTTATGACTATACATAATAATACTCACAGTATATATATGTATATGCGTATATACATAAGTAATACACATATACACAATGTATATACATACTAAATATATATATACACTTAACATATATATTTTATATATACACTTTACATATGTATAATTAGTATATATATACATGCACTTAATATATATATACATATACCAAATATATATATACCTTATATATATACACATACCTAATATATATATATACGTATACCTAATATATATATAAATATATACCTAATATTTATATATATACATATACCAAATATATATGTATATATACCAAATATATATCAATATATACCAAATATATATCAATATATACATCAAATATATACATACCTATACTCAATATATATATACACATATACCCAATACAAATATATATATATACATACATATACCCTACACACATATATACCCAATATATATATATACATATACCCAACATATATACTAATACCCAATATATATATATATATATATATATATATATCCTATATATATATATACATATACACAATATATATACATACATATACACAATATATATACATACATATACCCAATATATATACACACAGATACCCAATATATATACACACATATAACCAATATATATATATATATATATATATATGTATACCCAATATATATACAAATGATATAAATATATATACCAAATATATATATATACCCAATATATATACATATACCAAATATATATATATATACCCAAAATATATATATATTATATACCAAATATATATACACATATACCCAAAATATATATATACCCAATATATATATACACATAAAAAAATATAAATATACATATATATACCCAATATATATATACCCCATATATATACATATACAAAAATATATATATATACCCAATATATATATATATATATACATTCCCAATATATATATATATATATATCCCATATATATACATATACAAAAAAATATATATACCCAATATATATATATATATATATATACATTCCCAATATATATATATATACCCCATATATATACATACACAAAAATATATATATACCCAATATATATATATATATATATATATTCCCAATACATATATATATACATATACCAATAATATGTACATATACATATACCCAATATATATATATATGCATTTACCCAATATATATATATATGCATTTACCCAATATATATATATATGCATTTACCCAATATATATATATGTGCATATACAAAAAAAAATGTATATATATGCCTATACCCAAAATATATATATATTTGTGCATATACCAAATATAAATATATATATATACATATGCGTATACCCAATATATATATATATATTATACATATGCATATACCCAATATATGCATATATATTATACATATGCATATACCCAATATATGCATATATATTATACATATGCATATACCCAATATATATATATTATATATATGCATATACCCAATATATATATATATATATATGCATATACCTAATATATATATATATATGCATATACTCAATATATATTTATATGCATATACCCATTATACATATATATATACACATATATGCATATACCCAATATATATTTATATGCATATACCCATTATACATATATATACACATATATGCATATACCCAATATATATGCATATATGCATATACCCATTATACATATATATATACACATATATGCATATACCTAATATATATGCATATATATATAGACATATATATACCCAATATATATATATATAGACATATATATACCCAATATATATATACAGACGTATATATATACCCAATTAGTATATACATACGTGTACCCAATATATATATATATATACACATACATATACCCAATACATATATACATATACATACATATACCCAATATATATATTTATATATATGCATACATGTACTCAATATATGTACATATATATGTATATATATATATATATTGGGTATATGTATGTATGTATATATATATATGTGTATATATAGTGAATATATGAATATATATATATATATATATATTGGGTATATATATAGTGGCTATATGTATATATACATGTATATTGGGTATATGTATACATATACATTGGGTATATGTATATATACATGTATATTGGGTATATGTATATATACATATATATTGGGTATATGTATAAATACATATATATTGGGTATATGTATATGTACATATATATATTGGGTATATGTATATATACATATATATTGGGTATATGTATAAATACATATATATTGGGTATATGTATATATACATATATATATTGGGTATATGTATATATACATATATATATTGGGTATATGTATATATACATATATATATTGGGTATATGTATATATACATATATATATTGGGTATATGTATATATACATATATATATTGGGTATATGTATATATACATATATATATTGGGTATATGTATATATACATATATATATATTGGGTATATGTATATATACATATATATATTGGGTATATGTATATATACATATATATATTGGGTATATGTATATATACATATATATATTGGGTATATGTATATATACATATATATCGGGTGTATATATATATATACATATATATCGGGTGTATATATATATATATATATATATATATTGGGTATGGGTATACGTATATATACATATATATTGAGTATATACATATATATATTTGGTATGTGTATGTATATATATATATATATATGGTATATGTATGTATATATATATTGGGTATATGTATGTATATATATATTGAGTATATGTATGTATATATATATTGGGTATATGTATGTATATATATATTGGGTATATGTATATATATATATTGGGTATATGTATATATATATATTGGGTATATGTATATATATATATATATATATTGGGTATATGTATATATATATATATTTTGGGTATATGTATATATATATATTGGGTATATGTATATATATATATATATATATATATATTGGGTATATGTATATATATATATATTGGGTATATGTATGTATATATATATATATATATATATATATATATATATATATATATATATATGTTGGGTATATGTATATATATATATATACATATATATATATGATAGTTGAGTGGGATTAAATCCGACGATATGAAATAAAATTGAGGTGGAAGGGGATACTCAACGTTTCGTCCAATTTATGCGGGCTTCTTCAAGAGGGTGGGGCATTGACGAGAGAGTCGGAGAGTTGGGGCTATATATAATGATGGGGGAGAGCAGCGTGTTTACCCTATGTAAATTAGATGTCATATATACATGTATATACATTTTATGAGAGAAGAACTAATTAGAGTAAACTAGTGTAGTTGATAACTTTTTAAAGATAAAATATCGTAGAGATTAAAAATTGTGTTTGAAAATCTAGCGGTGATAGATTAAATAAATAAAATGACACGAGATTACGAAATCGTCTTTTATTTTTAAATTAGAAACAATTGAATTGGGATGAAATAGAGCAGGAACTTTTTTTAATCTCTACGATATTTTATCTTTTAGACGTAATCCACTACAGTAGTTTACTCTAATTAGTTCTTCTCTTATAAAATGTATATACATGTATATATGACATCTACTTTACATAGGGAAAACATGTTGCTCTCCCCCATCATTATATATAGCCCCAATCCTCCGACTCTCTCGTTAATGACCATCACTCTTCAAGAAGCCCGCATAAATCGGGCGAAACGTTGAGTATCCAGGTCCTTCCAACTCCATTTTATTTCATATTTATATATATATATATATATATATATATATATATATATATATATATATATATATATATATATACTGGGTATATGTATGTATATATATTTGGTAAATGTATGTATACATATATATATATATATTGGGTAAATGTATGTATATCTATATTTGGTATATGTTTGTAGATATATATATATATATATATATATATATATATATATATATATTGGGTATATGTACGTATATATAGTTGGTATATTTATATATATATATGTATATATATAAATTTACCGACTATATATATACATATGTATACCCAATATATATACATACACACATATACTCAATATATATATACATGCATACATATACCCAATATATTTATAATAGCATACATATACACAATATATTTATAATAGCATACATATACACAATATATTTATAAATACATACATATACACAATATATATACATACATTTACCCAATTAATATATACATATATATACACATAC
>NC_136489.1:65325820-65330820 GCF_053919585.1 Euprymna scolopes | reverse complement strand
ATATATATATATATACCGAATATATATATATATATATATATATATATATATATATATATATACCGAATATATATATATATACCGAATATATATATATATATATATATATATATATATATATATATATATATATATATATATATATATATATATATATATATACCGAATATATATATGTACCGAATATATATATACACTTGTGCCCCATATTATTCATACCCGTCGGATCTTTGAGATTTCTATAAGAATATTGCTCAAACCAGAAGGTAGACAATATTAAAGGGATTTCAAACAATAAATCAAGCATAAGCATTTAATTTAAACTCAACAAATAAATAAATTATGCAAGTTTGAAACATTATACAAAGAAAAACAATAATGGCACTAGTTCAAAATTATTTATACCTCTCTTACTAATAGTCAATAGCATGCCCTTTATTCTTAATAACTGCCTGTAACCGTTTGGGATATTTATCAACAAGGTTTTTACAAGCATCAACACTGATTTTTGACCATTCTTCAATGCAGTAGTTCTCCAAATCCCTCAAATTTCTAGGTTTCCGCTTTTTAACCTTTGTTTTCAATATGTGCCAGAGGTTTTCGATAGGGTTCAGGTCGGGACTCTGGCTAGGCCATTTCAAAACATTAATTTGATTATCCTCAAACCATTTCTTGACTATTTTGGCAGTATGTTTTGGATCATTATCCTGTTGAAGGACCCAGTTTGGTCCTAAATGGAGCTTCTCCGCATCCTGTCTAATGTTTTTCTTGAGTATCTCCAAATATTGCTCCTTCTTCATGGTTCCATCTATCTTGACCAAACTACCTGGACCACTAGCCGAAAAGGAGCCCCAAAACATTAGGCTACCACCACCATGTTTCACCGTGGGTATGGTGTTCTTTGGGTTGTAAGCTTCTCCTTTCTTCCTTCAAAGGTAAGAAGCATCCATATGGCGAAACAATTCAATTTTTGTTTCGTCAGTCCACAAAATACTTGAGAAAACGGACTCTGGAGAATTCACATGGGTCCTAGCAAACTTTAGACGTGCTGCAAGGTGTTTTCCGGTGTGCAATGGAGTCCTTCTTGGTCTTCTTCCTTTCAGACCATTTTCATGCAGAGTCCTTTGCAATGTTTGCCTTGATATTTTTATGCCAGAAGACTCCAGATTTTCTAAAATGTCCTTATTAGTGGTGGTTGGATTTGCATTAACACTTCTTACAATATTCCTTGTGGCTCTAGCAGACAGTTTCCTTTTTCTTCCTCTACCAATCAAGTTGTTTGTTGTGTGGTGGCTCTGGAATTTTTTGATGATGCTCTGTACTGTTGCTGTAGGGACCTCAAATTTCTTGAAAATTGACTTGTAACCTAAACCATCATTATGTGAATTCACAATTTTAGACCTAAGATCATTACTAAGCTCTTTTTTCTTCCCCATTCTAATAATTTTTATTCTTTTATTGGTTTTCAGTTGATATCATTTTAATTTCTGAAAAATGCAAAAAACGAAATGAAATTAATCAAAGGTTGTATAAAAGCATTCAAAATAAGAATCAAACAGAAAACAAACAGTCAGAAACTCAATACTGAAAAAATAAGGGGGTATGATTATTTTTGAACATTGCAGATTTTATAAATAGCTGTATATTTCTTTTATTACAAGTATCCCGAGATTTTAAAATGACGAAAATGATCAGAAGAGGTTTATTAAGAATATGTATCAATATGGACGTAAACAATAAATTCTTACAAAAGTTACACCTAATAAACTCAATTTTCAAGGGGGGTATGAATAATATCGGGCACAACTGTATATATATATATATATATATATATATATATATATATATATATATATATATATACCGAATATATATATATATATATATATATACCGAATATATATATATATACCGAAAATATATATACCGAATATATATATATATATATACCGAATATATATATATACATATATATATATATATATATACCGAATATATATATATATATACATATATATATATATACCGAATATATATATATATATACATATATATATATATACCGAATATATATATATATATACATATATATATATACCGAATATATATATATATATACATATATATATATACCGAATATATATATATATATATATATATATATATATATATATATATATATATATATATACCGAATATATATATATATACCGAATATATATATATATATATATATATACCGAATATATATATATATATATATATATATATATATATATATATACCGAATATATATATATATACCGAATATATATATATATATATATATATATACCGAATATATATATATATATATATATATATATATATATATATATATACCGAATATATATATATATACCGAATATATATATATATATATATATATATATACCGAATATATATATATATATCGAATATATATATATATATATCGAATATATATATATATATCGAATATATATATATATACCGAATATATATATATATATATACCGAATATATATATATATACCGAATATATATATATATATACCGAATATATATATATATATATATATCGAATATATATATATATATACCGAATATATATATATATCGAATATATATATATATATATACCGAATATATATATATATATACCGAATATATATATATATATACCGAATATATATATATATATACCGAATATATATATATATATACCGAATATATATATATATATACCGAATATATATATATATACCGAATATATATATATATATATATATATATATATATATATATATATATATATATATACCGAATATATATATATATACCGAATATATATATATATACCGAATATATATATATACCGAATATATATATATATATATTCGGTATATATATATTCGGTATATATATATATGTATATATATATATGTTCGGTATAAATATATATTCGGTATATATATATATATACCGAATATATATATATATATATATATACCGAATATATATATATATATATATATATATATATACCGAATATATATATATATATACCGAATATATATATATATATACCGAATATATATATATATATATATACCGAATATATATATATATATATATATATACCGAATATATATATATATATATATATATATATATATACCGAATATATATATATATATATATATATACCGAATATATATATATATATATATATATACCGAATATATATATATATATATATATATATATATATACCGAATATATATATATATATATATATATATATATATATATATACCGAATATATATATATATATATACCGAATATATATATATATACCGAATATATATATATATATATACCGAATATATATATATATATACACCGAATATATATATATATATACCGAATATATATATATATATATACCGAATATATATATATATATATATATATATATACCGAATATATATATATATACCGAATATATATATATACCGAATATATATATATATACCGAATATATATATATATATACCGAATATATATATATATATATATATATATATATATACCGAATATATATATATATATATATACCGAATATATATACCGAATATATATATATATATATATATATACCGAATATATATATATATATATATATATACCGAATATATATATATATATATATATATATATATATATACCGAATATATATATATATATATATATATATACCGAATATATATATATATATATATACCGAATATATATATATATATATATATATATATACCGAATATATATATATATATATATATATACCGAATATATATATATATATATATATATACCGAATATATATATATATATATATATATATATATATATACCGAATATATATATATATATATATATATATATATATATACCGAATATATATATATATATATATATATATATATATATATATATATATACCGAATATATATATATATATATATATATATATACCGAATATATATATATATATATATACCGAATATATATATATATATATATATACCGAATATATATATATATATATATATACCGAATATATATATATATATATATATACCGAATATATATATATATATATATATATATATATATATATATATATATACCGAATATATATATATATATATATATACCGAATATATATATATATATATATATATATATATATATATATATACCGAATATATATATATATATATATATATATATATATATATACCGAATATATATATATATATATATATATATATACCGAATATATATATATATATATATATATATATATATATATATATATATATATACCGAATATATATATATATATATATACCGAATATATATATATATATATATATATATATATATATATATATACCGAATATATATATATATATATATATATACCGAATATATATATATATATATATATATACCGAATATATATATATATATATATATATATATATACCGAATATATATATATATATATATATATATATATATATATATACCGAATATATATATATATATATATATATATATATATATATATACCGAATATATATATATATATATATATATATATATATATATATATATACCGAATATATATATATATATATATATATATATATATATATATATATACCGAATATATATATATATATATATATATATATATATATATATATATATATATATACCGAATATATATATATATATATATATATATATATATATATATATATATATATATATATATATATATATATATATATATACCGAATATATATATATATATATATATATATATATATATATATATATATATATACCGAATATATATATATATATATATATATATATATATATATATATATATATATATATACCG
>NC_136489.1:65273320-65320820 GCF_053919585.1 Euprymna scolopes | reverse complement strand
TACCGCAGCTACTTTCTGTAATGAAGGCGCTTGCGGATATGTCTGCCATTCTCTTAAAATATTATCTCATAGTAGTTAAAGATTTTGGTAGAAATTAAACTGTCTGATCTGAATAATTAGATTATATGACAAATTTTGTGTACATCAAACTATCATATATAATCTCTTATAGTTGTGCGTTTAATAATAGTTATCAACGTGATTATAGTAATTGTTAAAGCAATTTCAAATAAGAATCCAAACAAAATATATTGCAACTTTGGACGTGGCGGGCTATTATTTAAAATCGTATATAACCGTTGACTCTGAGCAGTTAAGCAGCAAGATATATTTTTTTCACACAGTAATCACCCCTTATCAAGGCCCGGAAGCCACTCAGGGAGAAGGGTTATTGCAAGCACATTACGTTAGTGTGGAGATTTGATGAAGTGTTTACATAAGGGGGCGGTTCATTAGAAATTTGATAACGTTGGACTTGAAGACATTAGATACTACTTGTTAATATTAAATCCTACTTCTGCAAGACACTATCGTCAGGGATAGAGGGGAAAAGGACGAGAATTATGAAATCTAGTTGTCCGAACGAAAAGACTACAAGAAAAAGAGTCAATCCGCAATCTGGGAAGTACAACAGTGAATGTGTGCATTTAAATTATTTATCGGGCTATTAAAAAGTATTTATGTCGATCTCGCATAAATGAGTTCATGAGTTCATATTCAATTAACATATTTGTCAATATAATACTTGCATATGAGATTGTGTTATATAGCGAACGTCGTTAAAGCTAATTGAGTTGAAAGGTAAATCAATTGCAGATTGTACCTCCATCCATTTGATTGAATCGTTTTCGAAAATTGAAGTAGAAACAATTCTTTAAAGTTTATTAAATCCGAATTGAAAAATCTAAATTTTTAGGCAAACTCATTTCATAACAAGAATTATTAATGACTGATTTAGAAAATACAGTTCATTTATTTGGATTTATATTATGTGCACTTCTCATCCTTTAGTGTTAAACAGTCTGAAATAATCTCTAAGTCGACAAAGACGTTTCAACTACAATAGTTCCAGTAAGTATTTTTCCACAGCAATGGAAAAAGTCAGGATATTAAAAACTAATCCAGGCATAATTGAGTGCGTAAGGGCGACACAATTTGGTTGAGGATAGGTGGGAGCAGGTTACAATATAAATCCAGTCATTTATAATTTTCCTGCCTTTATTTATCAACATTTAATTTTACATAATCACTAATGCCAAAAAGATTACTAAAACGATACATTATTCAAACAGGTGAACCATATTTAAGTAACGTTTCCTTTACATTTTACAAAACATTAAAAATAAAATCGATGTAAAAATTATTAATAATATTACATTCTAGATACACATAGTTGAGTATATATCATTTGATCAACAGTTGAAAAAGATCGAAACATTTGAAACTTATTATTTTCTAGACTTGGATTTACGGTATCTGGAAGCTCTGATTCAATATCAACGCACCAATAATGCGATTATCTTGTAAAATTCTTGTTATCTCTAAGGCGATATCAGCAAGACTTTGTGTAAGTTGAAAACTCTCAGCCTAACTCGATTGTCGCCCTTTAACTCAGAAGAGCGACCTAGCTACGTAACTTCCTCTTCCCCATATTTCTTCCTCCTTTGCACTGGATTTTCACGCAGTCAAGATGTGACACACATCGCTCCGGTGGGGCCATGAGCAACCGCCGCGTCCTGACAAGCCAGTCAAACGCAAGTAACGTTATTCATCTTTCAATGAACTCTTATTCTTTATATCACTCTTTGTTGTATATTTAAGCAAATAATTTGCATTTGTTTTTTTTGATGGTTAACGGTATATTTTGGTCTTGATTATGCGACCTTTTATCTTTTCAATTCCTCTATCATTAAATACATCCACCATTATACAGATGGGGGCTGGATTGTCTATCACACTGCAGACCGTCCTGTCTCCAATAAATTCAATACACGGAACCAAGTAAGTTCGGCTCAGAGTACCCGCACCAAAAAATGAATGCCTACATCTTTCTGGTACGACGACTAGAAACAATATGTATATTATACAGTATATATATCATGCATATTATAAATATTATACACATACAATATAATATACAATATATATATATATATGTATATGAAATATATATAATATATATTACGCACATACTATGTAATATACCTTAAAATATACAATATATCTGATATACATTATACCTCTACCATATGCATATAATATGCATTATACATATAAAATATATATTATATATATACAATATATACAATGAATATAATATATACACACAATGTATATATAATATAAATTAAATATATACACTATATATATTTTATATATACAATACATATATTATACATTATAAATACATACAATATATATATATAATATAAATTATATATATACGATATATAAAAATATATATATATACACACAATATAATATATATTATCTACAATCTATATTATCATACTATACAAAGAGTGAATATTATATACATTATATATATACAATACATATTGATATAGATTATAAATAAACAATATATATAATATATATACTAAATATATAGAAGCTATATATTGTATACACGATAAGATATATACAAAACATAAAATATGCATTTCATATATTCACAGTATACAAAAAATGCAAAATATATAAAATATACGTCATATATACACTATAAATACATATAATACTTTATATATCAAACTATATACATACTATCTACTATATATACAAAATGTATATATACTACACATTATATATTCACAATATATGCAAAATATACATTATATATACAGAATATATATATATACATATATATATATACATATATGCCCGCATATATACATGTATATATACATATATATATATATATACATGTATATATATATATACACATGTATATATATATTAAATGTATATATATACATGTATATGAATATACATGCATATATACATATATACGTGTATATATACAGATACATATATACATGTATATATACATGTATATATACAGATACATGATGATTGCAACGTCTTGCCAGACAAGTGCCACTCCCTCAGATAAAATCCATGAGCCCACATGTCTGAGGGAGTATCTATACAAATATGATGTTAAAGAGTCTTAGCTTTGTACGACAGCTAAGTCTCTCTCTCGGTTCAAAATGTTGAGATCCAGCAACAAGAAAGAGCAAGATAGCCAGCAACAAATAAAACTGTAGACTAGCTTAATGCGGGTACTGGTCTTCCGCTTTATGTTTTTTTTTTAAATCAGAGATTTGCTTCTCCTAGAAAGGTTGTCTTCACCACGGCTTACGCGAGCCCTCTCTACTCCAATACACATACACACACACACACAAACATACACGGTGCTAGTTGGCCGGTGACCCAGAAAAAGAGTTCATTCGCCCCTTGGAACGTCTTGTTTTTAATCATTCAGGGAGAATATATATATATACATATATATATATATATATATATATATATATATATATATATATATATATATATATGGCATAATCACGTTGACACACCGGTTCTCGTCAGATCACCGAAGTTAAGCAACGTTGAGCCTGGCTAATACAAGAGTGGTGACCATTTGGGAATTCTAGGCGTTGTATGTGCTCTCCGCTTATCTCGGCATTGTTTCCAGTCGTCTTGTACCTCAACTTGCTACTGGTATGCAACAATGTTGACTCAGGAGAGGCGGGGTTGGAGATTGCGCAGTTCTTGCCATACAAATTTCACGCGCAGGCACCCTTACAATGGGTATCCATAGTCTGTCAAGCCTCCTCTCATTTATATATATATATATATATATATATATATATATATATATATATGCCAGCATGTGTACCGTGTGTTGCTGGTTGACATGAAGTTTCGTTTGGAGCACACCTGTATGCGCATCATTTTTATCTTTGACGCCTTGATACCCGCCAACAAAAATTAATGAGTGGATGAAAACATGCAAATGTTTTTGCTACTAAAAAGATGTCATACTCCCTCCACCGTATTTAGAGGCAGAAGGGCTACAAGAGAAGAAACTATTTTCCGGATATATAGCATTGGAAAGAACGCCCCTCCAACAAAAAATAATTAAAAATAAATCATTACAACTGTTTTTTTTCAGTAAAAGTAGTTCCGAATGCCCGTTGGATCGAAAAATAAATCAACATAAAATTAATACCAGAAACAATTATATTAATTTTTTCGTCATTTTATATTACTTATGTTTCGCTCCCGCCTTCCCTCCAATTGAATTTTTCATATTTTGGAATTCGGTTTGTTTATAAAAAGGTGAAAGTACAGAATTGCTTCATATAGAATAATTAAATTTATCGTTCCTTTATGTTTCAAATGTAATTCCCGCCCCCACCCACACAAAACTAAAAATTGGTATAATGCTAATTCATATAACTTTATATAGAATAGCGATCCCACCCTCTAAAGTTTTACTTTTCCATGTTTTCAAAAGTTATTTTATATTATTTATAAAGAAGGTTTAAGCGTATTAGGATTCCAAAAAGCATTTTTTTTTTGTTTTAGGATTTACATGTTGTAAAAAGTGACCATTTTTAATTTAGCATATTAAATAAATTTTATATATAATCTGTTTCGCAGGCAATTAGACACACTTGCTATATAATAATTATTATAATAAATCATGGGCAACACCGATTAAATTTTATAAAAAAATAAAAAGAAGAAGATGATATATGGGTTGATGAATTTTGCTGAGATGGAAAATTGACCCTGTGTATGACTAAATCTGCCCTCGTGGAGATGCAAGTAAATGAAGACATTAGTATTAATTATTTTCTCAAACCCCATACCCCCGGCCATCGGCGTTGAAAATAAGGAAAAATGATATATTTTTTAGAAGTTTTTCAAAAAACAACTTATGAATTATATCGGCTTACTTATAGTTAACTATTAAATACAGTGTAAGAAACGGATAACAACAATCTATATGAATTATAAAACTCTAATGATATTGTAACGGGTGTTTTAACCCAACATCGGGTTTACGTCTTCCGGTTGCGCATGCGTACTAAGCATAAACCCATATCAGTATAAACAGATAGACACAAATCACTGGACCGGTTTCGTTCGAAAAAAAAAAAAAAAGAAACGGATGCCCTTATAGAAAGCGAGTAGCTTTAATTTATTGAATAAATACTAAGATATGAGAAGCAAACGCAAAACATGGTTACAAATTATACGTATAATCATCGGCCTGTTTCATATATACGATATATATTATACGAAATGTTCAACGCGACAATAAAACGTACTGTTTTACTGTATACGTTTTCAGCGTCCCAATTATTTTTTTCGCATTTAAATTATACAAAAAAAACAATTGTTAAAGCTTTCTGCTTTTTTTACATCGTTCATTTCTGTATTACGTTTATTATAACGGAATTTTCTTACAAATAAATGCACTTTAACTCTGTTGACAACATTAACAGCATTTTGCAACGGCGATTTACGCGACAATAAAACGTATTTTTTACTGTACGTTTTCATCGTCTCAATTGTTTTTTTTCCCTCGACTTTCGAAAACATTCAGGGACATGCAGTGCCAATCTGACTCCCAGCCGTTGAAACGGCCGACCCACATAGTCAGCATCACTCTGACATTTAAATTTATATACAGCTAAAGTTTTTTGTAGTGTGGAAGTGGCTCTTTCTTAAAAGCTGGGAAAGCAGTTTTAGTGCCGCACACTACACGGGGCTGCACCGCATAGACACAGTGAGATACAGCCGAAGTAAATTTATCGACAAACCCTTCACTGATCGAGCCAATATAAGGAAGTTTCAGCTAAACTGGACGCTTAGCCGGACCAAAAGAAGGGTTGGTATTAAATTTAACATGAGTTTGGCGAACATCTTTAGAGATTACACTCTCAGGGAGATCATTTTTTGTAAGAATATTACCTATCTTTTTTAATTCATTATCAAGTTTGCTAGTTGAGCAAATCATGAGGAAACGATTGACCAGAGTTTTGATAAAACTGATTTTTCTCCTGGTAGGGACAAAAAATCCCAACTTATATACAGGCCTGTAGATGTCGGTTTCCTGTATATAGTTGTACTAAACCGATTTTCCGTCCTTTCTACAAGGACGCCCAAAAAGGGTAAAGAGTTATTTTGCTCTTCCTCTATAGTGAATTTTTGTGCAGAATGGAAGCTATTCAAATTCAGAAAAAAATCGTTATTCCGTTGCGAGATTTGAAGATGACAAATGTGTTATCCACATACCACCAATACCGGAAAGGTCTTGGGACCCGAGTGAAGAGTAATGCCCCTGAAAGCCTAAGAAAATATTGGCTAAGATAGAACCCAAAGGACTGCCCATAGACACCCCGACGACCTGATGATACATTACATCATTAAAGCTAAAGCAAACCGAATTGGTAGCCAGTTCCATTAGTTCAAGGAAGATATTCTCAGGAAAAGTGGGTCAATGTGCTCCGATAAAGCATGGTATCACATATTTTAAAAATCAGTTTGATCAAGACTCTGGTCCACCGTGCTCTCATGATTTGCTCGACTATCAAATTTGATAATGAATTAAGGAAGATAGGTGATAGTCTAGCGAAAGATGTCCAGGGGGTCTAAAATGAACACATTATTGAACACATCCGAGTATTTACAGAACACTTCCGGAGTACATCCGGGCGCTCACCTATTCATGAGTCATCAACTCGTGCGCACTTGTATGACAATACAACATGTGGTGAAGCGTATTCGGATGGCTGTTTTCGCATTGTACACAAGGCCGGTTCCCAACAACATCTCAATATTTTGGAAGCCCTAACTGTACTAATGCACAAACCATCGCTCTGTAAGCAAAACATACATATATTTACGGGGTACACAATTCAATAATGGCTATGTAAAGACACAATTTAAACTTGTTCGAAAACAGTATTTATTTAAAATTTGAAATTAAAAAATAAAAATGAATGTGTCAGCTGACCGGTTTGGAAGCTAGCTCAACAGAGCTAAAATCGAGCTTAATTACGTTTTAAAAAGAAAAGGGGGGACGCTGAATCGGAGATGACAAAGTAGGGAAGAGTATATGTATAAAAAACGGGGTGGATTATTAAATAGAAACTAGATTAACCCTAAGAGATTCTCTTTTTGTTTGCAAAGAGAAGGTCTCAGTGTCTTTATATAGTTTCTAGAATTTGGAGATGGTAAAGAGAGTGCGACTTACTAAGGATGGAAAAAAGTCCGCACTAAAATTCAAAGCGCAAATATGATTATTTATAAGGTGCTCTCCTATAGATGAGCCATGGGTATTGTTCAAAACGTCCGAAGGTAGGTAGTTTCCATTTCGAATTTTGGATGTAACATGTTGTTTTACCCTATTATCTAATCTTTGAGACGTTCGCCCGACGTAGCGCACACCGCAGTTACATTTAAATAAATAAATAATAAAATAATAGAATTGTTATGGGGGGGGAAGAAGGTCTTTATTAATTGAAGACAAAATGGGTTTACAAGAAAAAACAACACGGGTATTTGATGCAAAGTAACATTGTTGTACGACAGAAGAAATCTGCTTGGCAAATATTTCACTAATATTACCTAGCCAAGGTAGCCGTAGGTAGATAGGGCATTTGTCGACAGATGCCTGTTTAATTTTATTGAAATTATAAATTTTCTTTTTAATTGTAGATTCCACGATTTGCAATGGAAAACCATTATTGCAAAGAGGCTTGGTTATATAAAAGATACACATATTCCTGGATATATACTTATATATTTACACACATATATATATATATATATATATATATATATATACAGACATATGCACACACAGATACATACACATATATATGCATACACATGTGCACACATCTACATACTTATATCTATATCTCTATGAATATACATTTATTTAATGATATATAAAATGTATTACATTTTTAATAGTTATTATTTTTATAATATTTATAACTTTAAGCATCATTTATGGGATCTTTTTAAGCTCAGGGAACTCCATGCCGAAATCATTAATCCCTCTATCGAAATCAGCAATATACACGCTATTTTTAACGATCTCCTTTTTTTTAAAATCTACATAATTTGAATGATGTGGTTCCATTTCTTGGTAAAAATCCTAAGTAATTCGCTACTGTATTTTGAGTGAAGGACACAGTGGGGTATGTTACCTTCAAGCACCAAATCAGTACTAAACGAGTAGACTTCACCAGTATTTTATATAGTATTTCACAAAATTTGAGGACATTACTAGTTAGCCGATTGTAAATATGACCGATCAAATTTCATATATTTAAAATTTCTGACAGAAGTAATGTACATTGTTCAAATTATTACATCTCCTATCCTTACATCATCAACGCTCTGATCCCCATCTGGCATCAATTGGGATGGATGGCTCTCGTCTGGGAGAGGCCCCGTGTTTTGACAAGCTTCTGGGGTTGACCTTTACTCCTGATCTGAAATGGAACACGTACATCAAGTCTGTTGCCAAGGTCGCTGGAAAAATGGTGGGGGTCCTTCTAACGCTCCGGAAGATATCTCACTACTGATGCAATTCTCTATCTATATAAAAGCCAAGTACGTCCAAGGATGGAATACTGCTGCCATATCTGGGAAGGAGCTGCTAAAAATAGCCTATCCTGCCTTGACAGAGTACAAAATAGACTTCTGGCTTAGTGGGGGCGTCCCTTTTCTCTACCCTGCAACCTCTCTCCCACAGAAGAGACGTTGCAAGCCTATCCTTGTTTTATCGTTATTTCCATGGCAGGTGCTCGTCTGAACTCTAATCTCAGGTCCCCCCTCGCCAATCTTTCACAAAAACCCCCGTCTAGCTGAATCCACTGTGAAAAATTTCCCCCACTCTTTATCTGTGCCTAAATCAAATCGTTGATTCCATGAACAAAGCTTCTTTCTTTGAACTGCACGCCTGTGGAACTCTGTTCCGTCTGCCTGCTTCCCACCTGACTACAACTTGGATGTGTTCAAGTCCAACGTTAACAAATCCTTAATGAACCACCCCCTTAAATAAACACTTAATCAAATCTCCACACTAACGTAATGTACTTGCAATAACCCTTATCCCTGAGTGGCTTCCGGACCTTGATAAGTGGTGACCACTGTGTAAAAAAAAATCTTAAATAATTCGAAATTTGGTAATCTTTTTGTTAAAATATGTAATGGCGATTTTGTGAACATAATTTATGTGGTCATTGACTATTTGTACGTTTTAATTCTACGACAACAACTGTAGCACCAACTGATTGAATATAAAATAGCTTGCTATTCCAAAGCCAATACACACGCGCACACACACACACACACATATATATATACCCTCATATCGTAACTTTTAAAATACTATTCTCTTGTTAATTATCTGGCCATGTAGCGAGTTTGTTTTATTTCTAACATAACTGATTTAAGAAATAAGCTGAAAGAGTGTGATCGTAGACACAATGTAGAGGTCAATAATTACATCAGAAACTTACCATCAGACAATATTTAGGAGTCTATTATACCAAGTTCATTAACTCATCTCCGAATTAGTTCAACATACACTCATTTTCATTAATATACGGCAAACCAAAATGGTGGCCAGAGCGCCAATATTTTACAAATGTTACTTAAAGCAAGATAATTTAGTTTTTTTCCATAACTTGCTTAATATTTTAGTTTTAGATCATTTTAAAGTGTTTATTAAATTCGTTACACAACTACAGCTAAGTTGTCAAGTTGGAACGTCAAGACAATGATTAACATAGTTTTGACCATGTTAGAACTTGATAATGACTCAAAAACAAAAATAAAAAATAGATTGAACAAAAAGTACTAACATAGTAACTGATACAATGCTATTATTGTAGTTATTTCTGTCAGTATTTTTTTATTATTTTATTTTTAACCATAATGAATACATATGACAAACTCTTTGCCATTTTGTACTATTAGTAAGACCCATTTTGTTATGTTTTACCCAAACAGTTTAAAATAAGCTCAAACACAATAAACTAACGTAGGTGAAATAATACCTACTCTTAGCTTTAGTAATATTTCTTTGTAATATATGTTTTTCTACGTTTTTGGTTGTCTATAATAAAACGTTCCTCATTATTCTTTTGGAAAAATTAAGAGATGCCTGCGATTGATATGGCCAATATGCTTTGTATGCTTAATGGAAAAAAATCTGCCATGTAAAGGACGAAAATTAATTTTAATAAAAAGGAGTCGTCACCCAGAGTCTACTTACGAGCACATCTCTCTCTTTCTCTCTCATATATATATATATATATATATATATATATATATATATATATATATATATATATATATATATAGTTTATCCTAAAAATGTGTATAGGTTTAATACACATTTTAAAATATACTATGCTCATTAAATGAATATAAACTTTAATATGTATTTTAATTGGCAAAAAATACTTGCCTTTAAATTAGTAGTTTTTATTAAGAATTCCCATGACTACTTGAGGTTTCTAAGATATAAACATGATTTTATTTATAAACATGGATATATATATATATATATATATATGCCTGCAATTTTCATTGAATTTAAACTCCTGAACTCATGCGTTATCAAATCGTTCAGTTTTATTAGATTAAAATATTGAGCGTTTAAGCTTCTAATGCTCGGTGGTATTTCGTTTGTTGTCCATTTCAAGTAAATTTTATGAGGTTTTTTAATGTGCTCTGAATAGAAAATCGGATTCGCATATCCATCTTCAAATCTTGTCAATAAAGGTGTAAAATTACTGACAGATGGCGAAGTATTTGTTAACCTTTAAAAAAATGAATGTCTATAGAGATAATAGAACTTAAATAAACGGGATACAAAAAACTCAGGTGCATGTTATACTCATCATAGTAATAAATTGCGTATTTACAATTCAGTTAACTAATGAGACTGCGCCGCGAAATATTCTAATATACAGTAGAACCCAGAGATACGGCATAAAAATTAGGAGCAAAATACGATACAGTAAAATGCATATGTATATATTCAAATAACATTAAAAATAACACCGAAGGCGGGGCAAATATCGTAAACAGTGGCCGGGGGGAAAAAAACATCGTATTCCATATCGTAACCTGAAAAAACGTATCTCGGGGTATACTGTAAAAGTTATGATTCACTATAACGAAGACTATAGTAATGTTGTCGAAGTAGCTTCATTTTGATACTGGATATAATAACGGTCATATCTTATGTACAAGTTGAGGATATACAATATAAATTGATAAATAATTTATTAAAATTCAACTAATTTGATATTAAAATAATCACCATTTATATAATCCTATGCCTTCAATATAAGATTTTTTAAAAACTTGTAGTGCTTTAGCTCATATAAGTATCATTAACATTATTTGAATTGTTACACACTTGGGGAGTGTTAGTTTCCAACATTTTCAGCAAAGTAATCTTCGACATCCTTCAGGTATTTTGGTCCAATTCTTGTATCATTCTACCATCCACGCCCATGAAAGTTTTAGATTATCCGCTTTCATTATAATATTAGGAAGATACCTGCTATGTGTTTGCTGTTAACAGTACGCTCTGAATTCTATCAGTTCAGTCTTCCTTCTTCTGTTAATATATCTCTTTGTACTTTAACGTAATAGATGTCTAATTTTGCGCTTGTCTGCGTCAAAGTGCAAATTGTCAAACGTGTAGGACGTTCGGATTTTCTTAAATATTTATTGCCATTTGGGTGTTCTATTTCTTAATTTCCAAATTTATTGCGTTATAAAATATAATAAATCAGTGTTAGAGATAAACCTACACACTGATTGTTATCATTTTATATAAAAAAAACTGAAACAACTGTCACTACTGTCAATTGGCACGGTGTAGCCAGTCTCTCATGACCGACCAAAGTATTTTATAGAAACTTATTTACAGTATAACTAAAAACTATTAACTGTATGCATTATTTATCATAATACCTCTAAGACATTACTAAATTTGAAATTAACCCATTTTCGTGAGTTAAATTAAAATGTGTTGGGCACAGATACTATTCCGTGTACATTTAAATAACAATCGCTATAAAAAAACAACACAAAAACGGATGTATACCGTGGAACAGGAATTTTGTTTCTAATCGATGCCTTGCGAATGCTTAGTGATACAAATTGCATATACCACACATAAAGACTTTTACCACCATAAGAGATATGTGATGATGCCAGCCTCCGTTCTGTCTTTGGAGACAATAGAGACAACTAGTACGACAATACTACAAGTGTATTTGTGGAAGAGTTATTGCGTATTAACCAACCACTCATTTCGTTAATAGGCATGGTTTGATTCGAGTGGCAATGGGAAGCTATATCAAGATATATGTAACAATACATAATAAACTACGTAAAAATACATAATAAACTATGCAACAATAAATAATAAACTATGCAACAATAAATAATAAACTATGCAACAATAAATAATAAACTATGCAACAATAAATAATAAACTATGCAACAATAAATAATAAACTACGCAACAATACATAATACACTATGTAACAATACATAATACACTATGTAACAATACATAATACACTATGTAACAATACATAATAAACTATGTAACAATACATAATAAACTATGTAACAATACATAATAAACTATGTAACAATAAATAATAAACTATGTAACAATAAATAATAAACTATGTAACAATAAATAATAAGCTATGTTACAATAAATAATAAACTATGTAACAATTAATAATTAACTATGTAACAATACATAATTAACCATGTAACAATACATAATTAGCTATGTAACAATACATAATTAACTATGTAACAATACATACTAAACTATGTAACAATACATAATAAACTATGTAACAATACATAATAAACTATGTAACAATAAATAATAAACTATGTAACAATAAATAATAAACTATGTAACAATAAATAATAAACTATTAAACAATAAATTATAAGCGAATACTGTGCGTTTAGAGTTAAATTTGTTAGTTTATGACGTTTCTACAACAACTGTCCAGAACAAATACACTCATCTAGCATCATTGTAGTTAAATATCGCTTTTGTAGTCTTCTCACATTTTTGTATTCGTCCAGAAATGTTCATGGTTCAATCGACAATAATTAGTTATTTTTCTCTATATAACGGATAAGCAATCCATGCATTATCTATTTAAATTAAAATATGATTTTCTATTTCATGTTCATATTTGATCTAGAAATAGTGTTAAAAGAAAATCATAAACTGAGAATTAGAAGGATGCAACTGAAACATTCTCAAGTTCGATATAAAACACCTGCAAAAAGTTGTGGGTTAAATTGACCGAGTTGTAGTTAAAATAACATTCCCGATGAAGACAGTTGTTTGAGGAATCCAAAAAAATACGAGCATTTGTTTTTATTTTCCTCCAGCGATTTAGCTTTGTGGAAATAATAACGCATTTCTAGTTGTTATGGTCACGTCATGGTCGACTATCGAGGCGAGCACAATAAAGGGGGAATACTATTAAAACTGCAGGCATGCCTTTAACTTTTCTGTCATCTTTTTCTTGTATTACGACGCGTATTTGTGAATAATTTCTGTGGCTATCACTGATAATTCATGGAAAGAAGCCATTGTTAATGAGTAAAGAACACTGATCAGGTCGGCCTTTGTTTCTCCTGGGAAGCTGTAGTTAATAAAATACTCGTGCTGGTTCATAATTATACAGTTTTCTGTTCGATTCCCAGACTTCCCTGTGGCGCAATCTGTTTCAGTAAATGTCACGGAGGAAAACGACTTAACATATCGTGTTCGAATTCTGGTCTAATCAATTCAATGCTGCCATTTTAGCAGTAGAAATACACGTTAAAGAAAAGAAAATAAGAAGAATAATGAAAAATAAATTGAATAGAAGAAGTTAAAAAAATACGTAGACATTTATAGTACTTTAATACAAGCGTAGCGTTTTATAAGATGTACACTGCGATAAAGCCACCAACCATAATTGTCATGTACAGAAAAGCAGAAGTAGTAAAATAATCCGTATCATAAATGAAATATTTCGAAGAAAATAGTTAGAACATTTAATAGTAAATACAAACCCGGATAAAAAAGTACGGTATGCGTATATGCCTTTTTAATACTATATAACAATGGAACATTATTAGTTTATAATTGTTACTGTTTATATTCTTGAAACAAAATGAACTAACCTGACAGTTTATATACATCTTTTTAACGAAATTTACTTGTTGTTATTATTCGTTGTAGTAGTAATAGTTATGTTATCATTCTTATAATAATAACAATTATTATTATTATTATTATTATTATTATTATTATTATTATTATAAGAAGAAGAACAAGAAGACGAAGAACAAGAAGAAGAACAAGAACAACAAGAAGAAGACGATCAATGATGGTTTCTCATAAAGTTCCCAGATAACGACTAAAATGTATTTGAATTCTACGATGAGGATTGATTCTTCGGACGAATATTCTTATATTAAGTGTTATTTGCAAAATGTTTCGGTGTGCCTTGCTTAAATCGGAAATCTTTTTGATAGAACAAGGGAATCCGACAGAATTGCATACGATTCTCTTCATTTTATGAAAGAAGGTCACATACTCTTGTTCATACATTACCGGGTAGAAATCCCAAGTAATGCATAATTGTGTTTTGACTGCCTCCAGCACTATGGCTTGAAACTTCAATTTTTAGAAGAGTTGACCAATGAAGTTTACTAAATAATTTATCCACTACGCTATGCGTTCTTCGCAGTTCAAATGGACTGTAATCATTATTAAAAATATTAACACTTAATATAATAGAAGAAATCCAAATAATATGTCTGATGTGTAGGTCATAAATGTCGCAAAATAGCAGCTTAAAATTTCAGGAAATTAGATTGAAGGCAACTTAACTAATATAACAACAAAATAAAAATCGTCTTTCCATGTTCCCCATTAAAAAGATTAGTAATTCTAAGATTCGTGCACAAATTATTAAAAATATTAGCTTAAAGTTTACAAATGTTTATGTTCTTTAAAATCTGTGTGACATCTGGTACTTTCTAGTTTCCTAATTATATTTTTGTTTTCTTTCAAGAATGGTTTACAAATTAAGTTTTGTTAAAAACCGTAATTATGAAGGTAATAATTCTTAGTAAATCTTATGTCATTAAATAGATTAATAAGTTCTACGTCACTTTAAATGTTTTAAGAATAGTATTGGTATCATTGAATATTTTGTAACAACTGTTTGTTTCTGATTTAATACAGTTCATGATTTTTAGTATTTCTTCAAGAATATGTTTGTTTAATGCAATCTTTTGAAATTAACAACAGGAAAATATTAGTCAAAATGGGGACTATAAATAGCGTTGTCATATAGATGCGTCAAGCGCAGGGAAGGCAACAATACATGGGCTGGATTAGCATGAGGATTTTCTTTGTTGAAGAGTTTAAGCAAGCATCTTTCTTGAAAGCAGGGTTAATGTAAATAAACAAAACCTTTTTTCTATAAAAAATGATGCCCTAATTTTTAATGATGCTATTTAACTTACTCAAGTTATCCGAGAAAAATCTACTGAATATTATTTAATTTAAAATTGACCTAAATTAAAAGTGTGATATAACGCTTGTTTTTCATGTAAATTCTCTTTATAAATATAATCAAAAACTGCGCGTTGTAGTCAGGTGGTAAAATACGCATACATATGATCGTTTAATTAATGAAGATTTCTTATTCGTTATTATGAGGGTAATTAACTATTAGTCATTATGCAATATATAGTAAGGATTTACAATTTTATAAAATATACTGGTTACCATTAGTTAACATCCTCTACAACCGAAACCAGAATGTTTACTGCTCCACCCTTAATCGGTATTTGTTACATCGGTGGCATTATCTACGGAGCTCCTAACAGATGGATCAGAAAACTTTAAAATAAAGTGACTGTGATCACTGTTACTTTTGCATATGAAAAAGGAATAGGTACGGTAATGTTTTAATCGACTTAAACTGACAAAGTCAACCTTTTTTTTAATTTGGACATATGACTAGCAACTTATGCAGACTATAATCAAATCCAATGTGTCCTACTTGATCAAATAATCCATATATCAAACTTCAACACTTTAGACCAAACGTTTAAAGGAAAGTTTCGGAAATAAATTCTCGCAACCACACCAACATGGTCACTTTGCATATATAATCTGCTTTACCAAATGACTAAGTAACCACCCCCGTTTACTGTCGGGAAGAGATATTAAGAACGCTTGCACGTGAACTTGGCTGATTACAAATAGAAATGTCAGAACCAGAACTGTCGATTTAAATATAATTCACGCCCGTCCGTGATCACCACTACAAAAGAAAGTTGAAATATTTAAGATATGTTAAAAACTGCTGAAACTTTTACATTTGGATCCTTTTTGAGAAATTAAAATCATTAAATTGAGGTAATTTTGTTTCTAGCTTGTAAGATTTCGGTAAATTAAGAATTCTGAACAAACTTAACATCTTCAGTGTATTAATTAGGAGGGAAAACTAACAGTATCTTAGTATGTACCTGTTTAGTTAAGGAATATTTGATAAACACCTATGTTTTATTTGATATAACTAATCTTGTTTGTAAAAACAATTGGAGTTATATTCAAATTTGAATCTAATCGACTGATTATATCGGAGAAACATGCATCCGATATAGGCAGGTAGTGTGAGCATTTGGATTTATATGTGGGGTCTGTGATTGTATTACGAATATTCCTGGGGAAATCGAGTTTATTTCATAAATATGGACACTATTCCTTTAAATCCATTAATAAATTTGGGCCAGGAAAATAATTTGCATTTCAGAATACAGTAATCTCGTATATGTTGGTACGTTTTCTTTAATCAGAATTTAATTTGCATTTTGCAAAATATAGGCTAAATAAACAAGCAGTGTTTCCCAAGTGAACGCGTCATTAGAACAGACGGAAGGAAATATAAATATCGTGACAATACTTTTCTTTTCAAATAAATATATTACGATCAAATTGACTTACCTGGAAAGAAATGAATCAAATCTCACTAAGTGTAAAATATACCACTTACCTGGAAGTAGAATGAATACAGAGAAATACATATAATATTGCAAATAGTAATTTGAATTAAGCATTGAAACAAATAATGTATTATTAATTTTAAAACTGAATAGTATATAATTAGGATTATATAAAAGCGAACGACACGCATGTAGGGGTGTAGAATATATTTACATATTAGGTATATAGTGTCATAAAGAAAGACTCAAATAACAAGTTTATGTTAAAAAGAATACGTTGTAGAAGAAAGTGAATACAATAATAATAAGGTTATCGATATTTTCTGATTGTTAGAGACACTGTAGTCTGGCGTTTGGTCATGATAATTCAACAGGAAAGCATTAGTCTCGGATATTTTAGGTATAGGCCTTTAACATTATCAGAATATTTATATAAGGGATTAAGTGCAAAGTAAATAAGAGCGATACTTGCATTTATCATGCTAATATATTCATTATTTGAAAACTAATTTAGAAATTTAGCATGCGAACACATATGAAATTATTAGTTTTTGGTACACTGCCATTAACGTATAATTATTTCACATCCGTTTTGTCTTTTGGATTTTTAAAATATAATTTCTTAGAAGTTTAGGATAATTGTCAATAGGAATATATCGTTGTATACGTTTTTTTTTCGTTGGAAAATTTGTTATTCTTATAGGGTTTATCTCGATTAATAACGTTTTGTTGGAGGTAAGATTTGTTCATCGGAATTAAAGCGTAAAAATCGTCTAATACATTATATAATATATATATATATATATATATGTATATATATATATATATATATATATATATATTTAATTCAATTTTCACCCCAAACAAGGCTCATATACACATATATGTATATATATATATATATATATATATATATATATATATATATATGCATATCTAAACATCACTCTGTATATGATATATGTATTACATGTATCTTTACTTATATATTCTATATAGTTATGTTTAGATATACACCTCAAGACATAATTATAATATATATATAGACATAATTAAAATATATATATATATATATATAGACATAATTATAATATATGTACACCTATAAACACACACACATATCTTTCTAATTTGCAGATATTTACTGGGTGAGATTTCTAAATACAACACTTGACGTAAAACATGCACGAGAAGCATAATGAGTTTCTGAATCCCTGACATAATACATTGAGAAATACTATGACATAAATGTATTGTGAAATTTGGTAGCTGTATAAAAATAAATGTTGAAATTACAAATATCCGTCATTGTAATTGTTGTGGTGGCAACCACTTATTTGCATATGCGTATAACATAACACTATAAATGGCAAGCCTAGGTTGGCGTTGGGGTGTCTTACTCAAATGCCACCGGAAGTGACGCCGAAGAGCGTACATGTGCTCCCACCAAGACTCTCTGACTCGCCACCGTCATTTGTACATATTGTAAATATACCTTTTCTTTAATACACTTATTATTGCGTTATCTTGTTGTTTGCGTCTTCATTGTATTTCCTTACTAATTATTGTTCAACCTTGCAACCACAACAGTAATTATAACACATACTTCTTTATAACTTTTTAACTTTTGGAGTATAAATGTAGTGTTTCTTTTTCAAGGAGCCTCGTATAAATTACTTTTAAAATATAAATTCCTTAATTAAGTTTGGTTTTGTTTGATTTATTGCAGTTTATGGCATATCAACTACTGCGGGTAACTACATGTCAATCAATTATTGAATTAACTCACATTTTATTCATTAAAGCAAGCCATGTTCTTTATATTACTCATTTGATCATGCCAGTCTCTTTCAATCATTCGTTGAATCATGTTTCTTTTTCTTGGGTCATTTATTGAATCGCTCATCTTATGGAATGAGAATCTTTCGGCGCATATAAGCTGACATGTGCTATGTATCCGTGATTATCATTTTTTTGTTTACATTTAAAACACCTCTAGAGATCTAGTATCTATGTTGCCACAGGTTCTATATTACATCTGATTCTTGTAGGATTTTGGTGTGTTGAATGTGCGTATGTATGTATTGTGTGTATCTTTTTTATGTTAAATTATAAGAGATCTGTTGTTTATAACTGTTTAATTGTTTAATTCATCCCGAATATCTCTAGTGGTGGCAAGTGCTAATACTTAGCTTCAAATAACATTTTTAATTGATTTACTATTTCTATGAGGAGAAGTTTATTATTAAAATGATGAAAAGTGTTTATATTTTTTATTGTCTAACTATGCATCTTCGTATCAATTTTATTCGGGTAATTTCCATTTATAATTGTTTTTTTAATGTTTTCAGTTTTTATTTCATTTACTAATATTTTACAATACTGAAGGGCAATCGTTTAAACATAGGAGTTCTTTGCAGTCATTCCGTTATGTAAATTCTTAGGAATTCTATGTTTCCTTATTTGCTGAATCAGATAGAACTCATTATTTCATTATTACTTTTCTATATTCATATTGTTTTTAGTTTAGCATAGATTCTGCATCCCAGCCACCTTGGATCCTATCAACACGTATTCTTAATTAAGTGAGAAACCCTTAACATCTTCTACTAGAGTTATTCACCAACTATCTATTAAAATGATTTATTAGTTAGCAGCCATTTCTGGATTTGAATTCAAAACTTTATCAGCCCTTAGCCAACGCTTTAATATCTTCTGTTTGCAGTCAGGGTGTTTTGTGTTTTCTTACATATTTTAGATGAAAAGTAGTTTTCTTTTTCCAATTTTTTATGCTTTAAGTAGCATAAAGTTGACTAACCGATTGATCGGATCATACTTCCCCGACCTCCTGTTAAGTCTGGATGATTATCAAAGAGGTGAATTTGGAAGGGGAAGATGTCTAATAATCGAGATCCAAATCCAACAATTATACGGATTCCATCCCAGTATATCGCGGTTTACCTCCCACGGCCAACAGGTAGCCCAATATAGCGTTCTACTTTCTGCAGTGGGGGAAGTGTCTTCTAACGCCCAACCGCCTTGGCCTATACTATTAAGGTAGGAATGTAAATTATATTTTTATATTTAAACAACCCAAATTCATACGAGAAAACAGCTCTTAAAAACTTACCAAAGATCGTTTTAATTTCTCGTATAGAGCATACAATTATGTCCGCCTTCCACTACTATTTTATAGTAGTTATTTTCTTTTCTTTAAATACTGTTATTTAGATCTATTCAAACAAGTAGTGACTTCAACGTAATATGTGTCCTCCATAAGTACTTTAGTCGTGTGTCACTCACAAAAAATCCTTATTATTTATAGGCAAGCTTAAAGTAACTGTATTTACCAAGTTATATTGGGAATAGCTTCAAATGAAAACTAATTCATGTTTATTTTTATATATACTACTTTTATATATTAATCAATAATTCGTATTTTTATGTCTTTTATATATTGATAAATAATTCTGATTTGTTGGCATTTTCAGTACACGGGACGCACAATTCCATTTCAATATTTAATTGGATTTAAATAAAGTAAATATATGTTTGTTTAGAAAATATTTTTTAATAAATATTAATTATCTTTATTGTAATAATGCAGGATACGAATTGAGTATTTAATTTAACGATAGTAATATACTAGTTTTTATACTGCAAGCAAACATCAATGTTGATAGGATCAGATTAATAATACCTCTATTGGGTGTTATATTATGTTGAATAATATGCATTAGAAATGTATTATTTTTTAAATTTAATATCTATATTTTAATTTCATCAATACAAATATAAATCATACAAACACATAGATAAAGGATTTGTCTAGTCTACTTTTTAAAATCTTAAATAAATATTTATCATTTGCACCTTGATTATGTTTAAATTTGATACTATCTTAAAACGTAGTATGCTGAACATTTCTATTGAGTTCATATCAGAATATTATTATCTTTACTGCATACTTATGTTATAGCAGTCATCTGATAGTTTTATTATATACTGATTTTATAATAAAATATCACGATATTCATGTTGTTTATTGGGTATTGCATAGCGTACGTTACATAACTACCTGATCAATATACTCTATATAAAAAGGATTTATTCTAAGATATTCATCTTATCATATTTCATGTATTGCAACGAAAGTTGATAATTATTAACTACGTTATTTTTCTTTTAATGAACCATTATGCATTCCGGGCAAATTTTATCTAGCAGATGTTAGTTTCACTTGTTAGTTATATTTGTTTATTTTTTTTTATCCAATTAGCTGATCAGCGGCTTGGTTCCCAGCAGTTTTCGCAAATAAACAGAATCGTTAAAAGAAGCGTATGCTCTATCTAAGCCGTTATCAATAGACCCGACGTAATCTCTTCAGCACCGGACAAAACCAAATTCTTAGCTAAAGACCTTTGCAGCTAATTCTACTCTATGCGATCAGAACCGAAAAAAAAAAACATATTTCCATTTATTTTGACAAGCTTGTGAGTCTGGCGGTTCCCTGATCTGAGATGGAATACGTATATCAAATCTCTTGCCAACGCTGCTGGAAAATCGGTGTGATCATTCCACTGCTTCAGTATATATCTCACTGATGATGCAATTTCCAACGTGTAGTAGAGCCACGTACTGCCAAGAAATGAGTACTGTTATCACATATGGACAAGAGTTAATAGAAATATCTTATCCTGCATTGACAGAGTTCAGAATAGAATTCGTAGCATAATAAGTGATGCCCTCTCCTCTTCCCTGCAACCTGTTTTCCACAGAGGATACATTGCGATCCTGTCTCTGTTTCATCGTTATTTTCATGGGAAATTCTCTTTTGGGTTCCAAACTATGGTCCCCCTTGCCTTTCACAAACAACACTCGTCTAGCCGAAACTACCATACATGATTTCCCCCACGCTTTATATATATCCAAAAACCCAAACGTAGACACCATAAAGAAAGCTTTATTGTCAGAACTCAACGCCTGTGGAACTTTGTTCCGTTTTTTTTTTTAACTTTTCAACACATTAAAATATGATCATCTCTAAAACCAACATCAAAAATTCTTGATGAGCTGTCTCCTTATGGTAACCCGATTTTGCGCATGTCCACGACAAACTATTACTACGCGATGTTACCATTGACTACCGTACCGGTTCTCTTTAATATTCATACATAACCAACTCAAAGACGGAATACAATGCTCTAGAGTACACACACACACACCCACACGTGTGTGTGCTTGTATGTAGGTGTATATTTTCTGCAAGTGCTTATACTCTCTCACACACACACACATATATATATATATTATAATAAACAAAAAAGAGTATAATTTCGTCAATGCTCTTCTAAAGTATCTGCGTTAATTGGTACATTCTTAAGCGAAATGTAATACTAAAATATAATTGATCGCGAGTTATTTACAGCAGTACACAGAATATTGAATTCATAGGATAGTTCAATGTGAGTTATATATATATATATATATATATATACATATATATATATATATGCGTAAACTAGCAGTAAGTAAAAAAAATATTTTGTTCATAGAAGATTGAGATTAATGATACGAGAAAACGAGTATTTACTCCCCAGCGCTCTAAACCTACATGTATTTAGCATATTTAGAAAAATACATGTTTTACAAACCGAATGTATGTTGTTGCTTGGTGATAAAATAGGTTCTAATATGATATTTGTGTTTGTGCAGATTACGTATTTATTATACATAGTACTATGTTCATTTATTATCTTCATCTTTTAGTTGGACGTTTCGCCCAGCTATTCCTCTAGCGTTCATCCTTTGAAAACCGCGATTGGATAGGAACTCCGAATCTCTTAACTGCATTCGCAGCAATTACTGCCTTCCATAATTGTTTTTCGTCTCACCACGTTTTTGGTCGACTAAGTCTCTGGTAGGTTTGTAGCAGGATTCAAACCGTTATCTTCAGACAATGCTTACCTAGAATCGTAGGGATTCAACGGGCATCAAAGAAATATGTAAGGTAGTAATTGCTGAGAATATAGTTAGGAGATTCGGAGTTCCTATCATGTCGGTGTTACAACTCGACGAAGGCTAGAGGAATAGTTGGCTGAAACGTTCAACTAAAACTGAGGATAATAGTCCACAATAAATAAATGCATAAATAATACTCATAAACATTCCAATTAATTAGATAATATAAGACAGCACTGTTGATTATTTTACTCTACTTAGTATATAATCGTGATTTTAAAAGTAAAATAAAAAATAATTGTGTGCTATCAGCTAGAATCAAAATAGAAACATTTCGCGCTCCAGCTTTAATCTTTACTGATTGAGCTATCGTCAGATGGATAACGAGCAGCTAAGAAAGGGCCAACTTTAACGTAGAAATATTTTCGCATGTGTACAAGGACATGTAAAGTCGATTTATACGTGGCAATATTTGTTTTATTTTTTTTTTAATTTTGGCCATTAAGCATCTATTTTTCCTCGCTAAACATCCATTAAAACGTATAAAAACGCAATCATTTGATCCGATTGGAGCCGCTGTGCAACCTCGCGTTTTGGTGTAGATGAAGTGTTAAAAAATGGAGAAACCAGATAGAGAGACACACAAACATACTGAGTTTATAGATTCAGTTATTTATATACATGAGTTAGAACTATGAATTATGCAATCTATATTAGAATAAACTATATTTTAATTTGGTACTTATTTTACGAAAGAAAAGATCATGACCCTATGATAGTAAAATTAATAAAACCAATCAATCTGACAATTTAGCTGCGAATCAATTACATGATGTTGATTAAACTCTAAGGAAAACTGAGCTCTAGATCGAATTCAATAAATATATAAGATACTTACATGCAAGAAACATACTTTATCATATTCATAATGTCCATATTTTATAGACTATCTGCAAGAAATTGAAATTTAAGGAAGTAGAACTTTGAAATTTATACAACAGTCGATGGGCAAAAATCTGAACCTCAATGCATCAATATTGGGAGGCCTAAAGGAACACATCCTTCTCCCATATCTGGACGTGGCCTATCTTGCCTTGACAAAGTTCAAACCGGATCCGAAAACAATAGGTGCTGTTTTTTTTTATTATTTGCAACTTCGTTTGCACAGAAGAGACGTTTCAAGTCTCTCTTTATTTTACATCCATTTTTATTGCATGTGCTCATCTGACCTTTTATTTCTAGGTCTCCCCTTGCCAAACCTTCACAAAAACAGACGTCTTGCTACAACGATCATCAAAATTTTTCCACCAATCTCTATTTATTCCTACATATGAACAGAAATTCCTTTAATAATGATGCTTTTATAGAATCGACTTCCAGTGAACACTGTTTCGCTCGCTTGCTTTTCAACTGTTTATAATATGGTCATCTTCAAACCCAAAGTGCGCAAATTATTGTTGAGCCGCTACACTAAATGGTCCATTTCCCCCCAGGTTCACCACTACCAGTTAGAAGCTGTTGTCTCAGTGAATACCCTACACTCATTAATCCTTATCCTTCAGTGCACTTCGAACCTTGCTTAGTGGTGTCTATGGAAAACACTACAGTTTCAGAATACTTCATACAGGTTTAATTAAACGTGTAAACTACAACTAAATACCGCATAGTACTACTAATGTTATTGTTACTGCTGCTAATAATAATTGGATGCTTCTGCAAAATAACTCAGAAAATTAAACTATCGGCAACAACTAAAGACAAACGGCACGCTTAAAATGTGAAAAATACGAACAGTACAACTGAAAGAATGAATTTATTTTCCCATTCATAATTGTATACTATTCCCGAAGAACAGACAGCATGTAAAAAAAAAAAAACGGGTGGAACACTTGACTTATTACACATATACCAATGTATATAGAAGGAGGTAAAAAAAGAAATAAAAACTTAGCCATGGCATGGATCAATTCTAAAACTCGAACAAACGGATCATACAAGCATGAATAATAAACTAGCTAAGGATGAACAGAAAACTAGCCGATATTATCAATCTAATTGAAAATGCAATGAAAACCTGGATACATGAAATGACAGCTGATGGACAATATATAACTGAGAAAACTTGTTTAATTGTTATGTTTTCTGTCTTATTCAATGCAATTGTTAATTGTTTTTGTCAATTTCAATTATCAATTGATATATTTTTACTTGTTTTATTTAGTAATTTAGTAAGAAATTCAGTCGTTCATGCATGTATTCATAGACATAGAGACGAAAATTTATATTCTTTTTACCCCCACCCTACCTTTCTCACTGGATCTCGTATTCTTAAAACGTCACGAAAACAATATGTAATTAACAAGAGTAGAGGTTTAAAAATAGTTCATTTTAAAATCTTTTTTCCGAAATGCTCGTCTGAATCAAAAGTAAAAAATAGATTTAATATTTTTCATTTAGACGGAAGGTGTTAAAAGATGAGTTGTTTAATTATTGTATGTTTTCTGTTTTATTCTAGACAAATGTTGATTATTTTTATATTTATTGCTGTTCTTTAATTGATATATTTATTATTTTACTTGGTTTATTAAGTAACATATTCTCTTGTTCATGCATGTATTCATTGAAATCTAGCAAATTGCTTTGAATTATAGCATAAATGGATTCTAAAATTATATTTATTTTCAGTTAGAGGGTATACTAATCACCATGCTTTCCCTTAAACACGAAAATTGAACTTATATTAAGTACATTACTTAATGTCATCTTTTTTAATGGAGAGTAGACAATGTGTTATCGGCAGCTCACATTACTCCCTCTTCTCTTTATTTGTCAGTCAGTCCTCATTTTTAATGAGTGATATTGCTGACAAAGGTAGAAGAAAAAGCAGTGATGTCGGAATTTTTCTGTTTCTATGTCTATCCTTGCAGCCAACTAGTGGGGGTGCTTGAAGTAAACGTTTTATCTGGGCTGACGTTCTCCACCTGATAGTCAGGGGCCGGAACCTTGGTTTAACTACTAAGGAGGATATCCTATCAGCAGGTGCAAAGTACTGGGTCTGCTATATTGCCATTTGGTGAATGGATTCTGGAACATGCGGTAGGGTCTGGTTGGGCTTCTCGATGCCATATTAGTGTGTGATTGTTAGGGGTTTACTTTATCCTGTGTTACAAAGAAATATCTTCGTTTCATGTTCTCTCTTACTTTCCCTCTCTGCCATGCTCTTAGCAAGTCTGTCGACCTATTCCACAAATCCAAAAAAAAAAAAAAAAGACCAGGAAAAAATTCCATAAAAAAACACACGATTAAACACAGATGTTTAACTTCCAATGCAAACCCTAATAACTATGTCTCCTTTTCGAACATCAGGGAACTATTTTCCAACATTTTAGAGGTTGAAACCCAATTATAGGAGACTAAACCAGACCTATTATTTCTAAGCGAAATTGGCATTGAACTTACTATTTCACTAAAAGAGTTTGGAATAATAGTATACTCTAACTTAATATCTAAATCTGACCCCCAAGATCGCCGTATGCATGGAATATGTGCCTATAGTAAAGAGAGATTTCCATGTGGTAGAGACATCTAGAGAGAAGATCCCAAATTACCCTGTATGTGCTTCCGGGTTGCAATTGCGCACACGACTGCGTTTATATTTACCCTCTTTTCTCTCCACAACAGCTGAGATACTTTAAGAGCATATCTGTGAAAATTTATTTCGCCCTATCTGTATATCCTTCGGCTAAGATTCACGGCTGTATACAATTTAATGTTCAGTCTGGAATGGTAAACCCATTCAAACAAGACAGATGATGAAGGGAGGTCTTGTTGCGATTTCTCCATTGCTTTTTCCTTACTCAGATTGTTCGCGAACTCACCCGCTGCCCGATAATATAGGTCAGTATGAAAGTCTCATAGATCTTTTCCTTACACCTTGCCCTAAGCTATGTAAATCTTCTGTTCTGTCTCCACCGGGATCTTCCGATCACTCTGTTGTATCATTGAAAATAAAAAAAAACACATGTAAAAGTCCTCTGACGTACCTTTCCATCGTATAATATATAGATACTCTATGCCTGATTGGTATTGGTTCCGTTCATTGTATTTGATCTACATACGTCTTCAATATTTAAAACGGACGTGTCCTGTACAGTAATATACCTGATGGAATGGTTAATTATAGGTATAGACCATTTCATACCCTCGAAAAAATTCTAGAAAAAAACTCACAGTAATCTGTGGTTCTTTCCGGAATGTGCGGCTGCCATTGCGCACAGAAATCACTTTTTCCATTGCTTCCAACGTAACAGATTTACTGAGACTAAACCCGACTTCAGGACTGCCAACAACCACTGTAAAAGAGTAATGAAGAACGCAAGAGAGAGAGTTGTATGCTTAGCCCGTCACGTCCAAAGTGGCGGGGCAGTTGCTTGGTTCCCACCAGTTTTGGAAAATAGCAAACAGGATCCTTAACAGAAGCATGTTCTCTATCCCAACTATAATCAATGGACCTAAGGTAATCTCGTCAGCAAAACTCTTTGCCAAGAACGTTGCCTCTAATTTCACTCCATGTGACAAAGGCTGGCAACCCCCGTATCTCCTTCTATATCAGAAAACACGCAATGCAATATACTCATATAAATGTGATGTTGCAAAGCTAATAAAAACCTTGATTCCAGTAAAGCAACTGGCCCCGATGGCATTCCTCTTATAGTGCTAAAAAATCTTCAATAAGAGCTTGCTCCCTTACTTACAAAGCTGCTTAAGCGTTGTATTAATGAGAATTTCTTCCCAACACCCTGGAAATTTTCATCACTATGCTCGGTATTTAAGAATTAAGGTGATCGCTCAACTCCCTCTCAGTACAGACAAATTAGCTTCCTGTGAGTCATGAGTAATTAGCTTAAATATGTGTTAAATAGAGAAATAGTCAACCACCTCAGATAAAATAACCTTTTCAGTGGCATGCGATATGGCTTCCGTTCTGCCAGATCAACTACGGAGGTACTTACTGGTATTTCTCATAGAACTAGCGAAACTTTCGACGAAGGCTTCCTTTCTAGGGCAATTACCTTGACATATAAGAGGCCTTTGACAGGGGATGGCATAACGGTCTACTTCACAAGATCCCCAGTTATGGTATAGCTAGAAATGTTTTTTCAATTATAAAATCATCTCTCTGATGGGTACATAAGTTCTTTCTGATTATCTCTGCTCATCTTGAGCATGTGGAACAATGGGGGAAGATATGGCTGGTTATTTTCATGCATCTAAAACCAAGCTTCTATTTTTGCATCATTAGCGTTCTGTCCCCGTCTGGAACCACTTGAAATTAATTACTCTCTTCTTGGGGAGGCTCCATGTTTTGACAAGCTTCTGGGCTTGACCTTTACTCCTTATCTAAACTTGAATACGTACATCAAATCCGTTGCCAAAGTTGCTGCAAAAACGATGGGATCCTTATATCGATCAAGTAGTTATCTATCTGCTGATGCAATTCTCTACCTATATAAGAGTCAGATAGGTCCAAGGATGAAGTATTGCTGACACATTGTGGCATGAGCTGCTAGGAAGATCATATCCTGCTTTGGCAGACTTCAAAATAGACCTCGTAACCTAGTGGGGGTGCACCTCTCTCTCTATCTCTCTCTCTCTTTCTTGTAACCTCTTCTCACAGAAGGGTCGATTATTTTTTGTTTTCGCATTATTTTCATAACAAGTCCTCGTCTAATCTCTAAACTATGCCCCCCCTCGCCAAACATTCTCGTTTGGCTGTAGATACTATCTAAATAATCGTTTGGCTCTAAACTATCAATAATTTCCTGCACTCTTTATCTATTTCTAAACCTAAACGTAGATTCTATGAACAAAGCTTATTTCTAAGAACGACACACCAGTGGAACTCTATTCCGTTAACCTGCTCTCCACCTGACTTCAATATGGTTGTCTTCAAGTCCAATGTAAACATATTCTTGATGAGCCGTTCCCCTTAAGTAATCGAAATTTCCAAATATACACTTCTAATTAGTAAAAAAATTATCCTGTTAACCACTGTACACTATTTTACAAGTATTCGCGAGTGGCGAATTTTCAAAATTTGAAAAGGTGTTGAACCTTTTCACTTCTTGAACCTTAATTTTTCTTGCCTGATTATATCTAATATGATTGAAACGGTCTGGCCATCGTTGCAAGATATGACTATATTTACATTAAATATATATATATATATATATATATATATATATATATATATATATATATATATATACATGGAAACCCAAATGTAAGACTGTATATATTATTTTATATGAATTTGTTGTTTGACATGAAACTCACAAAGATATATACAAAAAGTTCCTTAATCCGTAGAGGTTCAAATAAATTCGGATGGATTAGAAAATGAATCTTATAACGACGTAATAAATTTGTTGATACTGCATCAATTGAAAAAAACACTATATAGAAAATCATTTTGTGCAAAAAATAATTAAAAATAAAGTATAATTAAAATCAAATATATATATATATATATATATATATATATATATATATATATATATATATATACATACGTCTGTGTGTGTCTATATATATATGGTGACTGTCACTTCTTTACAGAAGACGGCCAACCCTCACGATACGATGGCGTGTGAGTGAGTCCGCATATGATTCCACATAGCCCCACCCGGTCTGCACAGTTTGCCGCATATTCTGCAGGATAACCATGTTGGTGACCGCCCCCCTCCCTCCCGTGCTCCCAGTTCATGTCCCGCGTGCGTAGTTCCATGACTCTTGAGGCCTGCCTTTGACAGGCACACCCTGCCGCATATCCCGCACGAGTACACGGGGTCGAGATCAAAGTCCTCTGTATCCTCTCGCTTTCGTAAGGCTCGCTTTATAGTGGCGTGCTCAACTCTCAAAACCTCAAAATTCTCACATCCCGCGTAGACGTAGCGCCTCCAACTTTCCCGGTCTTCAGCTATCTCTTCCCACCTTGTTATTTCTATGCCAAGTGCCCGCAGGTTCCCCTTAACTACATCTTTGTACCTTTTCCGAGGTTTGTGATTGGGTCGTTTGCCACATTCAAGCTCCCCATAGAACAATTGCTTAGGTATCCTATAATCCTCCATTGTCACTACGTAACCCGCCCATCGAGTCTGGTTTCGAAAGACTCGAGCCTCTATGCTGAATGTGCTCGCTTCTTGAGCACCTCTTCATCGGACAAGAGAGCTTGTTTGGTGACATTAAATATCCTGCGTAGGCATGTCTGGTGGAATCTTTCCAGAGCCTTGATATGACAGCGATATGTCGTCCATGTTTCCGAGGCATATAGGAGGACAGGTAGTACACAAGTCTCGTATACCTTTATCTTTGTTTTGAAGGTCAGGGCTCTGTCTGCCCACATTCGTTTTTCGAGATTACCAAAGACCTTACTTGCCTTATTGATCCTTCCTAAGATTTCCTTATCAAGGGTTCCGTCGCTCGATATAGTACTGCCAAGATATACAAAGTCATCAACGGTGCCCAGTTTCGTTCCATTTACACAGATGACCGGTTCCTCGTAGCGGCTGTTTGGAGTTGGGGTGAACATTACCTTGGTTTTCTCCAGGCTAATTGTGAGGCCAAAGGCAGTGCACGCCCTGGAGAAGCGGTCCATGATGCCCTGCATATCTTCTGCCGTGTGTGCGACGAAGTCTACATCGTCAGCATACAGCAGCTCCCTGACAAGTGAGTGAAATGTTTTTGATCTGGCCCTGAAACGAGTAAGGTTGAATAAGTTGCCCGTTGTCCGAAATCGAAAGAGCACTCCCGTTTCACAGTTTCTAAATGCGAAATGAGTGTTGTTGCGAAATAGATTGAAAACAAGGTTGGAGCTAGAATATCTACCTGTTTAACCCCGTTGTCGATGGCAATGCCCTCTGAAACTGTGCCGTTTAGCTGGAGACGCGCTTTTATGTTTTCATGCAGTTGTCTGATCATATTTACGAAACCAGGTGGACATCCATGTTTCCCCAATATTATCCACAGGGCAGTTCAGTTTACAGTGTCGAAGGCTTTTTTCAGATCTACAAATACCTGGTATAGAGCTAGCCTTTGTTCTTTGCATTTTTCCTGTATCTGACGGACTGAGAAGATCATGTCCATTGTGCCACGCCCGGGTCTGAACCCACTTTGGGCTTCGGGCAGTACTGAGGGGCAAATATATTCATTTAGTCTGTTTAGTAGGAGTCTGGCAAATACCTTACCGACTACCTCCAACAGACTTATACCCCTGTAGTTCCTACATAGGACTTTTTGTCCTTTTCCCTTATACAGTGGGATTCGTATCGCGTCGATCCAATCTTGGGGTACAGGAGACCCAGACCAGACCTTGGATATCAATCGGTATACTTATGCTGTAATTTGATTGACCCCATATCGGAGAATCTCGACAGGAATGCCGTCCAGCCCCGGCGACTTTCCCGTATTTATCTCGCTAATACCTTTGCTGATATCATGTTGAGTCGGGTGAGCCAGCATCTTTTGTCTGATTTCCTGCTGTGGCAGATTTCTGATGACTTCCTCATCAATAGTTGAGGGGTTGTCGAACAGATCTCTGAAGTGTTCTGTCCAGCGCTGCATGATTTTGTCCGGGCTCCTATTTAGCGACGCCCACTCCTTTGATCTGAGGGGCACCATCACTGAGGATTGAGGCCCAAATACCTGTCTGATAAGGTGATACATAGTTTTTGCATCTTTGCTATCAAACGCCAATTGCACCTGGTTGGATATATTCTTCCACCATTTATTCTTCATGCTTCGTATGTTGCGTTGGAGCGATGCTTTCGCTTCCTTGAACTCCTGCTTTAGTCTCGGCCGGTCCCTTTTGGGCGCTCCGAGCATTTTCTTGAGTGCGTTATTTTTTTGCTCTATAAGTTCATTGATTTTGGCATCATTTTCGTCGAACCAGTCTTGATTCTTTTGTTTCACGACACCTAGTACTTCACAGCTGACATTGTGTACGGTCGACTTAAATTTCTCCCATGAACCATCGCAGTCCGCACTTCCGAGAGCGACTTGTAGTTCTTTCTGCACGGCCTTGGACTTTAGCTTACCTGTGGCTAGTCTTTTGAGTGGCTGCGCACCTTGTGACCGGAATCTCCTCCTAATGTGGAGTTTCAGCTTGGCTCTAACAAGCATGTGATCCGTTCCACAGTCCGCACCCCTCATCACGCGAACCTTGCAGACATTCTGAATGTCTCTTCTTCTGGTGATAACATAGTCCAGGATATGACCGTGTCCAGAGCGAGGATGAAACCATGTCGCTTTATGAGCGGCCTTTTGCTGTGAGAATGTATTGCATATCACCAGCTCAAATTCAGAGCAAAGCTGTAAGAGGTGAAGTCCATTGCTATTCGTCTTACCCGTACCATATTTTCCCAACGGTGACCAAATCTCATGGTCATTTCCCACTCTAGCATTGAAATCCCCCAGCAGTATTATTTTATCCGCTTTCGGGGTTAAACATAGGGTAGCTCGTAACTTCTGGTAAAATGTAATGGTGTCTTTTTCGTCCCTGCAGAGCGTGGGAGCGTAGATGGAATATACGCTACCGAAACGATTTCTCCCTATGGGTGCTCTAAGGTACATGATCCTATCAGACAGCGCGCATGGCTGTTCTAATCCTTTAACTAGTTCGGTTCGGATGGCAAACCCCACCCCACTGACCCTCCTTTCCCCCTCCGGTTTTCCCTTCCAGAAGAAAGTGTATCCACCTCCCACTTCGGTTATCTGATCTTCACCACTCAGGCGGGTTTCCGCCAGAGCAGCGATATCAATCCCATACCGCTTTTCCTTCCCGACGATAGCCGTTCGTCGCTCAGGGTTAGAAGAAAAAATATCGTGGTCTATAAGTGTTAGGACGTTCCAGGTCAATATCATGAGTCTTTGTTCTTTTGGGTATTTTTCCTGCTTTAAGGAACAGCCGCCAACCGCAGTAAGCTGGCCAGCTCGGAGATGAACAGGCAATTTTTGGGTCACCTTTTCTAGACCCCTCCCTATAGAGAGGGTGAGCAGTGCTGTCCTCAAAAGGGCTGCTCAGACACTCAAGACCTCGCCGAGGCAAGCTGCTGTTCAATCAACTAAACAACGACGTTAGATGGGTGGAGAGTCGCACACGTGTGGAGTCATGACTGTCCACTTCCAGCTTGTTAGGCCTGTGGACGTCGCCATTTGTCAATCGCCATGTGACTTTGTAGAGGGTTGTCTGTACAGAAGATTACCGTGTTTTACGCTTGTACGACACGTAGAACACGCTCTTTCTCCACCAAGCCATTAACCAGTGACAGGCTAAGCAAGATGACTGATTGGCGGAGTGGAGTGCAGGTATACTTTCAGAGTGTCCTTCTCCTAGACAGATGGCCTAACAAGACCTACGGGTCCATCTCTCCGGGTGGGCTTAACCAGCGCCTGGGCACCAAGCCAGGGATTTCTACGGCCCCGCACGGCAAATTTTTTTTTTTTACACATATACACATATGTACATATATGCAATGGTGCTAGTCGGCCGTTGACCCCCCAAAGAAGGGTTCATCCGCCCTTTGAAAGGTCTTGTTTTTAATCCTTCAGGGAGACTAGCCACCCTCCTCACCAGATAAGCTGATGGGGGAACCGGTTTAGTCGCCGGTGGTCCGACCATGTGGCAGGTAGTACTGGGTTACATGGTACAAGTAGCATATAGCATGACCTGACAATATATATATATATATATATATATATAGTTGTGTGTATGATTTTTTGCCAATTCATTTGCAGTGTTAAAGTCAAATGAGTAGAGAATGTTGAATAGAGAATCCTTATCTATATTCTTCATAGAAATTGCGCAGAAATATGATCAACAAGAAAAACCATTGCCTATCTTCTGATGGAAGTGATCGGCAAAGAAAAAAGGTACGATACGTTTGCGCGGTCATTTTTGAGTGGAGTGAATATAAAATTTAAAGACGAGCATGTATCTGTTATACCCATGAGCAACGCAGCCGTGCGCGTATCCAGACAGGCTACTCCATTGGGATCACACCGTTGCTAGGACACTGATTAATATTTACTCGGAATTGCATCAATACTACTGAGATTTAAGCTTGAATGGATAAGTGAAACTATAATAATAGACGGATAATTCTTATGGGGTATTACGACAATTAAATATGACCAATTGACGAAGCATATAAGACATTTAAAATAAAGAAGCATTATATTAGGTTAATCTATACATCTACAAAAATAAGTATGTGTATGTACGTGTGAAGTTAATTCTCAGCATTTATACTCAACGGATTTTTGATCTACAAATATGGCATTTGCTTTATAGGATAATCAATATGTAAAAACTTTTGAATTAATTTTGATCCAGAAAAATGCGGGCTGCTAAGAGAACAAAATTGAAACATTGGTACTTAAGGGTAGTCGGATTTTCATTTTTGCTCATTGTTTCACGAAATGCGAGACTGGTTCACATGCCATTATGATTATAATAAAATGAGTAGGTTTGAAAACACTTACGAAAGACCGTGTCAAGATGACTTAATGATAATCATACTTTACTCACCGTCTTTATATTTTGATTTCGATATCAGTTCGAGTATTTTCTTTTTTTTGAGAAGTAAACTGTTTAGAAGAACATACAACACTCGCATACACATGTATCATTTTTTGTATAAATATAAATATAATATTCATGCGTATTATATGACCGCGCAAACCCAGGCGTCGTGAAACTATAGATATTAAAATATATGTATATTATCTTAAAACCATAGTATAAAAAAATAGAAAAAATATGGAAAACTTTTATACCTTAGTAACCTAGACGGAAAATTCCGGGAGAAAATGTTTAATCCTCATAGTTTAAACATCATAATTTAAAGCTAAGACAATAAAATTATTAGTTTTTCGTTGATTATTATTTGGATTCTCCAAACTCTTATTCTCTTCATGACTTATGAACAGCAGATTATGTTGAAAGCTTCTGTATTTCATAGATGAAATGTTCACAAGGACCCGTGGCATAATGGATAGAACACCTAGTTAATCAGATATTTTCTCTCCAACGGATACATTTTAAATCTTCCGGGCAGATAGCACCAAACACACAATTGCAATAAGCATGCTGTCGTGGATTAATTAAATGCTTTTCTTCAAAATGCCGTGTAGTTTCTCGAGATTGACAGAAAGATTGCAGAGAAAACTATTCACTAAAAAATTAGGAAATATAATGAGGAAAATGAAAATTGAAAGTAAAAAAGACAGAAGATGGACAGAGAAGGGACAGAAACGGGTCGGATATATTGCCGAAACTAAATTGATACGAAGGTGAGGGAAAGAGGGAAAGAAAATCAGAAAATAATATAATAGAAATAAGAAAAACGGTATAGGACATGGCAAGGACAAATACATAAAATAAGCAGAATCTGTGGAAATTCCACAGCGGCATCTTTGGTATGTAATTTATTACTGCTGGGCATACTGGTAACGTTCAACGTGAATGTAAACCCGCGATAATATTGTAGTTGTTTTGTAAAAAAATGTTAAAGTATTTATCTAAGTAATCTGGTTATCTTCAATATCTTAATAGAAATGTGTTATATATTTCCATTATATGGACGGACGGAGCGAACAGAACCCCCCCCCCCCCCCGATTTCATTATATAATCTGTAGACAGAATATATACAAAACTTGGATCCTAGCCAGGAGATTAAGAAATTATATTTTAGTTCAACGTGCAGAGCAAAATCGACATCATGAGAAAATTACATTGTCTTTCGTGGTCGGGAATCTTTATTATTTCATAGAACATAACATAATACGAACATTAAATTCGTGTATCTATATAGCAATAATTTAATGTACGTTTCAGACAATGTAATTCTAAAACGATAAATAGAAAGTGTGTTTCATTTAAACGTAGAATTTCGGACACTGAATGGATAAAAGTAGAAGTAATTGTCGAGTTTGTTTAATAATGATTAATTCTATTCCAAAATATTTTTAAAGAATTAAAAGCCACTTAACTATCTCGGAATCCATTATTTTTTTGTGAGAAAACATGATAGACGTACGTATGTACATTAAAGGCACCAATACAATAATATAAAGTTCTAAACAATTTAAAATTCAATTTTAAAACTAAATTTTCTTGGAGTAATCTTGTCAAGAATTTCATTAATAAAAAATAAAAAAGGTTTCACTACGAACATATAAATCAAATTAAGTTTTAATTTGTTTTCGTATTTTGCGTCTTCGAGAGATCTTTTTTATTAAAAGAAGGATAGAAGGTAATAACATACACCAGGAAAGAAATTATCTTATTCTAATAATTTAATGTTGTAGTATGTTATCAAATTCTCACTTCTTGTAAGTAGAAAAAAATATTCAAGCTGAGATCTAAAACGAAACCTAAGGATAGTGAGCCAAGTACGATAAGCATAAATCCAGCTTTACAGGATTCTACAGAATATTTTCGAACATAATTATAATAAACTTAATGTAAGAGATTCGCGCATGCACAGTCGTAAAATAGTTGACAAACAGATCCAAATTCAGTTGCTTCCACCGTCCGATTTTGCAATTTTGACCTTATATCAATCCTTATTTCCAGATGAAACCTGATTATAAATTTCTCCACATAGATGAGTAAACGCTATACCAAACTTCAAAAGTTCGTTTATTATACGAATTAAGAAATGCCCTCACACACACATTCTCAGTTTATAGATATGTAGATGAAGTATAAGTAAAATATGTATACATCAATTTCATATATATATATATATATTCATTTTTATGTATTATATATTTATATTCATGCATACATTTGTTTCAAATATATTATATCTACGCATGAATAAATGTATATATAGAAAAAAGAGTGTATCTACATTACGCTTTTTACGCAAAACTCCGCAAATATAAATCATTAGAATATATGCATGAATATAATTACAGGTAATAGGTAACAAATATCATTATCTCATGAGAAAAACATAAAAATTAATAGGAAATTAAGTGTTAATAGAGAATTAAGTATTAATAGAGTATTAAGAACGTGTAAAAATATGCAAATTGCTAAATCTTTTGTCAATAAACGCATTTCCAGGACCCGTAAATCACAAAGTTGTATTTTTTTCAAATAAATAGAAATCGGGTTCCCAATATGAATATCAATATACAAAAGAAAAAGGAAATTATGGAATATATATATATATATATATATATATATATATATATATATATATATATATATACTAGCGGGGGTACCCGGCGTTGCCCGAGGGTTTGTTTCCGGGACGGGGGGTTTAAAAAATGTTATGGTAGGTAAGTAGAAAGGATCAAACCCGGAGTCATGTGTAAAAGTAGGAAAATAAAGTGTGAAAAAAAAACATCTGCAATGTTAACAGTTCGGCCACCAAGAAAAGTCCATTCCAGTTGTTTAGGAAAAAAAAAAAAAAAAAACGACTACGGTAGGTCGGCGCGAACGTGAAAATATAATGTGAATTGTCCAGCACGCTAACCACTACGCCACAGAGTACTGCAGCTTAGTTTAGTGATTTTAAATAACTTCACATGAAAGAACTACGAAGCCAAACCGGTGTTCTCTTCTCAACTGATCCTTGTGAACGATCCCCAAACGGTGTTAAGTGGTGGCAGGGGGAAGAGGAATTTATTAGAGAGAAAATATTTTACCACTTCCATTGATCTTAACCGAAAAAGTATAGAAATCTAAGATTATCGAGAAATTTGAGAAATAATAAGCCTATAACACACCTTAGATATTGTTCTGCCGTTTGTGCATATTATATTTGCATGAAATATCTTGATTTTTAATCTTATTAATGTCAAAATCAGACGGGAAAAATGAGTTCATTTTATTTATATAGAGAAGAAGATATATATATATATATATATATATATATATATATATATATATATATATATATCATTCAAGCACGGTAGTTTTTGAATAGATGGGTAAGTGGCAGTTTTAGTCATTTAGAACTGCTTTAAAGCTTCACCGTTCACTCATTCTTCAACCAATTGTTAACCATTTTTACAGTTTATCGATCACCTTCTCAGCTATATTGTAAAATTTTGTTTTCAATTTCTGTCCAGTAACATAACATTTATGATGAATTCAGTTGTGTTCAAAATCGTAAAAAACGTAAGGATGTGAGCGACGTTTTTTTTATATGACTGGTTGCTTCAGCGAAAGCTTTTGCTATTAATTCATTGCTGTCGCAAAAACAAAAGTAATAAGTGAAACAGAGTAGTACATTTTTATTATATGTGTGTATGTTACGTATATGATGGAAAAAAGAAAGACTGAAATTAAACAAAGAACAAGCGAATTTATTGTAAACCTTAAAAAAATCATTGATTATAATAGAAAAATGGCACTGCTTCAATATTAAAATTTAAAAAATCGAAAAGAAAAATCTCACACCACGATTCGAAACCAAAACGATTAGATAATGAACCAACGCTCTAACCAACTGAATAACACGACGTACATGAAATTGTGTCAGTTCTTCAACTATTTAAACAAAATCAGGTCATGACGTCATCTTCCGAATGCGTAGAACCGATCTCGTCATGACTGTTATTGTTGACCCCCCCTGTAGAAAATTGTTGATTTTAGGGTGAAAAAATTAACGTTTTAGGCCAATTTTCGATATTTTTCGAGCGAAGACACTATATTCGCATGTTAGATTTTGATCCTTCATTTAGATTATAACATTTCTAGCTATTTAACTCTACATTAAAATTTAATCCTAGCATCCGACGATCCCTAACGATGTAAAAAGTTATATCTCAGTTACAGTTAATGCGTGATAGCAGAAAACTATTCCTGTGTAGGCATCCCTGTATGGCATCTAGTCTTTTATTCAAAATTTCCTCTTTGGAATTCACCACGTAGAAGGCTTCCAATAAACACAGATGGCACCTTTTCGATTCCCGTGGCTGTACTTCCTCCCTCTGTACATTACTGACCATTTTAATTCAAATTTTTCATTATTTCTGTTACGTTCCCTAATCCAATCACCTAATGCAGTTGTATTCCTCTTTTTGTTTTTATTTTTAGTGCTGATTTTTGTATCCACCTCCTTGCTATCGTTTACGCCATGCCTATTTGTTTTATCTCAGGTTCCTTTGGAAATGACACTACGTGGTTTCTATATCTGTCCTTAAACACTATTCCCGTGGTTTCCAGATATATCTTCTAAGTGTTGTCGGTTTTTATCTCGCATTTATACACTTTCCGAAGTTAGACTTTCCCATCCAACGGACATTTTCCAGGTATTCTGCAATTACATTTTTTGTTTAGGATACTTTCGTTTTATACTAGGTCGGTAGTGTTCCTTATTTTTCTGATTTGTTTTTTTTTTAGCTTATTATAGTGTTAGTTAAGTTTCTGGACGTTGAGAAAGATAATTTTACAGAATTTCTATTCATTATTTTGCTTAATTTATTATCCGGAGGGAAGTTTTGGTATATTATTCTGGAGAATGCCTTGCGTATATTAGTTTGATATGCTCGCTGAATGGTGGATTAAACCAAACCTGTGTCTTGCGTCTATTTCTCTTATTAATGGTACCAGCCTCATCCTTACCAGTTCTGCATTTATTATTCTCCTCACCGTTCCTATTCTTTTGATCATTTTCAACGTTGCCCTTATTGATCTTACTATTATATTCAATTAGTCCGTTGTATCCCGATCTCCTAAGAGCATCATTGTAGTATTCCTTGTTTTTTTTCAAAAAGACTCATTCTTAGAAAGTTCTGAATCTCTTTTAGAAATGTTGGGAATCAGCGCTTTTTTCATGCATTTCGGGTGGTTCGATCGGTAATAATGTAGAACGTTTTCTGTTTAAGCTTGTGATAAGGTTCGTATGTGTTATTGTTTAAGTTGGGGGTAACGTCCAGAAAGTTGACTATCTTGTAATTGCTGCTCATTGTTATCTCGAATCCAAATTTCTTAAAAAATTATGTTTTTTTCTTGATTTTTCCGTGATACAATCGCTAGAATTAACTACGAAAAAGTGCGTCATCCCTGTAAAGTCCCCCATTTAAACCTTGATTTTCTTGTCTATCTGCTTTAGTAAGTAAAGACCAACCAAGTCAGTGAACCTTGCGGAGTCTGGGGCACGCATTGTGATGTCAAAATGGCTCTCTCTATCTTTTCTACTCCACAATTCACCGTTATATCAGATAAGGTTTTCCTGGCTATCTTTATAATTTCAACTTCCAACTTTGTTAAGTCAGTTTCATCTGCTAGTTTAAGTGCTTTCTTAAATAGTGCATGGGGAATCTATTCTATTCGACCAGTCAATGGTTCACATCAAGGAATTAAAAGTTTCTACATGATTTCAACTTCTACCTTCGCTTCCAAGGCGGATGTAAGTTCTACCTGTCCGACCCTGTCCGACCTTACTCTTCTCCCCTGACATACTGGCCCCCCTCTTACTTCTAAAACTCTAACTATATTGAGAACTCACGCTGTCATTGCATGACCTATAACGTGCATATCGATCACGTGGCCTGTAATGCTTCACGTGTCTAAGCATCCAATGTTCCTCACATGTTTACAAAGACCGATTTCACATGTTTACAAAGACCGATTTCACATGTTTACAAAGACCGATTTCTCTTAACCCACTTTACAAATATGTTTAACATTTTCTATTGATTCGGATTTAGATAACCTCAATTTAATTTAATTTCATTAAAAGCAACAAAATTGTATCGTCACATTTTTTTATCAATAAAATTCCGTGTTATTGATTTTAAATGTTGAGCGGAATTCTCAATTGCAAATCAAGCTTTCCAGGTTGTAATTCACGGCTACACTATCTAATACAAACTTACTTGGCCTTTTGGTCAAGATAAAAGTGTAGTCTCTGTTCTTCAAATGCTGCACTTCCATTTCTTGTCCTCTTTCGGTGGAGGAGAAATCCTTCACGACTGATACAATTTTTTATTTTTGTACCTTTTCTCTACATTAAAAAACGACCCTGGTTTCTAACTCTGTCCCGTGGGGAGGCATAGTAAATAGGTACAAGAACAGGAGACTGTTCCTTAAAAATCCAATTCTATTTTTTATTCCATTATTCTCTTTCTTTCTCATCTATTGGGATTAGCGATTATCGGGTATCCTTATCTGCGACGACAGATAATACCGCTCATAATTAATTTTAAAAGAACCAAAACATATACACACATCAAATATGTATATATATATATATATATACATATATATTCATATGTATATATACACAACCATATACACATATCTACATAGATACGCACATATACACATATCTATGCATATATATACACACATACATATATATATACAAATGTATACATAAACCAATATATATACATACATATATGAATATATATACACATACATATACATATAGAAATATATACACACACATACAAGCATATATATACACATACATATATACATATACACATACATATATATCCACATACATATATATACACGTATATATCCAAACATATATATATATATACATATATATATATACATATATACATATAAATACACACATACACATATATATACACATATATATATATACACACATAGAAATACATACATATATAAACATATATATACATATACATACATATGTATAAATATACACATATATACACACATATGTATAAATATATACATATATACACACACATATATATACATACGTATATACACAAATATACACACACATATATATACATATATACACACGCATATATATACACATCCACATATATATACACATATATATATACATATGTAGATACACATATATATATATATATACATATATAGACACACATATATATATATACACATATATATACCCATATATACATACACATACATATTCACATAGGTACGCATACATATACACACATACATATATACACACATATATATATACACACATCTGTACACATCCATATGTACACTACATATATACACGTATATATGAACACACAGATATAAAAATATACATATATATATGGACACATACATATACAATATACATATATATATATATATATGCAGACGTACATATACATATATATACATATGTAAATATACATATATGTACACGCATATACAAAAATACATATATGTACACATACATTTACAAATTCTACATACAACATGTGACCACATGTGCTTTTACTTTGCCCTCATCAGCCGCTAACCAGAGGTGATGACACAGTTTCGGTGGCTAAAGCGAGACTGCCACCCTTGGCGCCACCAGCAGCTATTGCTGCTGGGCAAAGCAATAAATAGGATATAAAAAAAATTACCTGGCATATTCAAGCAGAGGAAAAACGCTGTTTTTAACTTTTTCATTTTTATTCTTTTAACTTTTTAATTTTAATTTAAATTTTATTTATTTATTTTTCTCTTTAATTTCCCCTTTTTTCCTTCCTTTCCCCCTTCCTTCTTTTTCTTCCCTCCCTTTTCTTTTTTCCTCCCTCTCTCTTCTTTTTTTTTCCAGAGCATCCCGAGAACGGAAGAAGTGGACAATATTATGCTCTCTTTGCAAATGTCTTCGAATTGCGCCAGATCCAGCATGACGCCTGTCTAACAATTGTTTGCACGCGACATTTTTGTTTTTTTAAAATCCCTTCCAGTGACGCCTATTTTCGAAAGAAGCGAAATGGTGGAGTGTCCTAAAAATCCTCGACATCCAACCTCGATAGGCATCACATTGCACATCCATCCCTTTCCTATACACTCGGCACGCACGCATTCGTACTGATCTTTCTTTCGTTCATGAGCCTCTGAGAAATTTTCTTCCCAAGGGACAGTTAGCTCGATTAAAAATATACTCTTTTTAGAGTCAGACCAGAGCAAAATATCAGGCCGCTTTTCTGTTTGGATGATGTGCACTGGAAATTTCAAAGATGTCTTCAGATCTGCTGAAACTTTCCAATCCTTTGCCCCATTCAATAACTTCATATTGGGATTCAATTTATTTTTCCTCTTTGGTGGACATTTGCCTTCCTGGCAAAATTGAACCCTGGGTTCACTAGTTGTTACAGGCTGTTTGTTAGCTAATATACACTGGGATGATATTATCTCAACCAGCACTTCTAGAACCAAGTTGTGTCGTCATGAAAACATTGGGAGGGATTTCGAGCATGCAGACAAGACGTGACGCAAGGTACCACGCTCTTTTTGACATATAGTGCATCGATCAGAATCTATATATCCCCATTGTTTGAGATTCGATGCGCATGGCAGTAGGTCATATGTAGACCTCAAAAGGTATGATATCGCCAGCGGTTCCATTTCGATTAAGGTGTTCCATCATAATTTAACTGGCTCAATATCACTCCATGTTGTCCACGCACATTGCTTTTTTTTTTTTTCAGAGCAGCCCGAGAACGGAAGAAGTGGAAAATATTATGCTCCCTTTGCAAATGTCTCCGAATTTCGCCAGATCCAGCATGACGCCTGTCTAACAATTGTTTACAGCCGACATTTTTGTTTTTTAAAATCCCTTCCCTTGACGCTATTTTCGAAAGAAGCGAAATTGTGGAGTGTCCTAAAAATCCTCGACATCCAACCTCGATAGACATTGCACATCCATCCCTTTTCAATACACTCGGCACGCACGCATTCGTACCGATCTTTCTTTCGTTAATGAGCCTCTGAGAAATTTACATATATACACACATATATACATATATACACACATATATATACACACACATATATATATATACATATATACACACATATATATACACACACATATATATACATATACACACACATATATATACATATATACACACACATATATATACATATATATACACACACATATATATACATATATATACACACATATATATACATATATACGCACACATATATATACATATATACATATATACACATAAATATATATATATATACATATATACACACACATATATATATGCATACATATACACACACATATATATATATACATATATACACACACATATATATATACATATATACACACACATATATATATACATATATACACACATATATATATATACATATATACACACACATATATATACATACATACACACATATATACACATATATACACACACATATATATATACATATATACACACACATATATATACATACATACACACATATATACACATATATACACACATATATATGCATATATACACACATATATATACACATATACACACACATATATACATATATACGCAAATATATATACAAATATACACAAATATATATACATATATACACACATATATATATATACATATATACACAAATATATATACATATATACACATACATATATATATACGTATGTACACATACATATAGATGCGTATATACACATACATATAAATACACATACATATCAAAAGACACATATACATATACACACATATACACATACCTCTACATGTATATACACACTCCTATACATAAATATACACACATATACACACACATATACATATATATACACATATATATACATATACACATGTATATACATATACATACATATACATCTCCACACATACATATATATACATAAATACACATACATATATACATATATTCATATGTATATGAATAAATACCACCACACACATCCATAGATGCACATGTATATACATAAATATACACACATATATATACACATACATATATATATATACATAAATACACATACATAGATATGTACATACATACACATACATATATATGTACATATATATACACATCTAGAAATATATACATATATACACATCTAGAAATACATACATATATACACATCTATAAATACATACATATATACACATCTATAAATACATACAAATATACACATCTATAAATATATACATATATACACATCTATAAATATATACATATATACACATCTATAAATATATAAATATACACATCTATAAATATATACATATACACATCTATAAATATATACATATACCCATCTATAAATATATACATATATACACATCTATAAATATATACATATATACACATCTATAAATTAATACATATATACACATCTATAAATTAATACATATATACACATCTATAAATGTATACATATATATACATCTATAAATATATACATATATAATCTATAAATATATACATCTATAAATATATACATATATACACATACAAAATATATACATATATACACATATATAAACACATACATATATACACATCTAGAAATACATACATATATACACATCTATAAATACATACATATATACACATCTATAAATACATACATATATACACATCTATAAATACATACATATATACACATCTATAAATATATACATATATACACATCTATAAATGTATACATATATACACATCTATAAATGTATACATATATACACATCTATAAATGTATACATATATACACATCTATAAATATATACATATATACACATCTATAAATATATACATATATACACATCTATAAATTAATACATATATACACATCTATAAATTAATACATATATACACATCTATAAATATATACATATATGCATCTATAAATATATACATATATATACATCTATAAATATATACATATATACACATACAAAATATATACATATATACACATATATAAACACATACATATATACACATATATAAACACATACATATATACACATATATAAACACATACATATATACACATATATAAACACATACATATATACACATATATAAACACATACATATATCCACACATATAAATATATACATATATCCACATATACAAATATATATATATACACAAATATAAATATATACATATATACACATATACAAATATATATATATACACAAATATAAATATATACATATATACACAAATACAAATATATATATATACACAAATATAAATATATACATATATACACAAATATAAATATATACATATATACACGTATATAAATAAATGCATATATACACATATATAAATATAAACATATATACAAATATATAAATATATACATATACACACATATATAAATATATGCACATATATAAATATATACATATATTCACATACATACATACAGATATAAATATATACATATACATACACATATATACATATATGTACATATATACACACATATATAAATAGATACATATATACACACATATATATATATATACATATATACACAAATATATATACATATATACACAAATATATATACATATATACACACACATATATATACATACATACACACATATATAAAACGATACATATATACACACATATATATACATACACACATATATATATACACACATATATATACATATACACACACATATATATATATACATATGTACACACATATATATATACATATACACACAAATATATATATACATATGTGCACACATATATACATATGTACAACCATATATATATACATATGTACACCCATATATACACATATACACATATATATACACACACATATATATATACATATACACACACATATATATATATATACACATATACACACACATATATATATATATACATATGTACACACATATATATATACATAAACACACACATATATATACATATACACACATACATATATACATATACACACACATATATACATATACACACACATATATACATATACACACATATATACATATACACACACATATATACATATACACACATATATACATATACACACATATATATATACATATACACACATATATATACATATACACACACACATATATATACATATACACACATATATATACATATACACACATATATATATATACATATGCACACACATATATATACATATACACACACATATATATACACATGCACACACATATATATAAACATATACACACATATATACACACATATAACCACATATATATATACACATTCACACACATATATATATACACATACACACATATATATACACATACACCCATATATATACACATATACCCACAAATATATATATACATATATAGACACATATATATGTACTTATATACACACATATATACAAATATATATATATATACATATACACACGCATATATACATACACACATATATACATATACACACATACACATATATACACACATAAATATACATATATACACACATACACATATATCCACACATATACACATACACACATATATACACATATATATACACACATACACACATA